>NC_022034.1:36692582-36722799 GCF_000317375.1 Microtus ochrogaster | reverse complement strand
AACTAGCTCTGTAGACCAGGCTGGTCTCAAACTCACAGAGATCCGCCTGCCTCTGCCTCCCGAGTGCTGGGATTAAAGGTGTGTGCCACCATCGCCGGGCTCAAATTCTTTTAATCAGTTGTTTCTATATACATTTATGCATATATATTCTTAAACACATAAATTCAATCATCTGTATAGTGTTACTTGCATGTATATTTTCAGGTTTGACCACGTTGTACTGAATGAAATATTTTAAGTTTATAGTCTACCTTTAAAGCAGAGATTTTGATACCTGTCGAATCTCCTGAAAAAAGCATAGACAATCTTCAATAAATTCCTAGGAAACTGAGGTCATCCATCTTACCCTCTTTTCAACTTTATCAATGAAATCAATGGCTTCTCCATTTTTTGAGTGGTAAATGGTTAATAACTGATTGTTTCCTGAATGGCTAAATTTCCAGTGACATTTCCCTCCATCAACTCAGTGAAACAAAGCAGCAATCTCCTGCATCAGAGGTCACCAAAGGTTTTGTGCTAATTGGAAAAATTCTAGCCTTTTCATGCTTCTTGAGGTTTTATTATTCTCAGTTTATATTAAGGCTGAACTTCCAAAGTCTGTCTCTATGCTCCTGAAAGTCATCACAAAGAGTGATGACTAACTGCATCTGGAAAATTGGATTAATTGGGGAAAGGCTTGATGACAGGGGTTTAAGCTAGAAGGTTAATGACAGAATCACAATATTTCATATCAAAAAATAAATCAAAGATCCCCTGCCCCTTTTCAAGTTTTATTTTAGTGTCTATTTTTCTACAGTGAATGTGCATCATTTAGGTAATAAGTAATAAATAGGAGCTATCACTTTTAAGAAAGAAGATACCTAGGACTTTAAGAGTCAAGTATTTGATTTTTTTTTTATTTGACTTTAAGATCAAATGCACCACTGTATAGGTCAGCAGTTAAGGCCTAGAGATTGTTTGGCCCTGAGTCATCCTGCTAATCAGTGGTGGGGAAAGGACACTGACACACAAATGGTCTTACCTATTAACATTCATTCCAGAGACTGTCCACTGAATTGTTGTTGAAACAAAAGGCAACAGTACCTCTGCAAGCGAGCTCACATAGTCTACTGCATGGACTGGGCCTTTCTAATGCTTTATCTGTATCTTTTTCATCTGCTAATGGGGCAGCAAATAGTCTCATACCAAGAGGATTTCAATGACTTTTCAAATGATGAATAAATATGATATATATTGAGAATTCATGCTTTTCAGTCACTCAGAGAACTGTCATTAACTTTGAAGCCTACACATAATACATTTTGCATAATTTTTGATGGCAAAATAAAAATATTCTATTTGAAACCATAGCAACGTTTTGTATTATGCAAAAGGGAAATCTCAAGGGTAAAGATTGATGCCTAAAGCTAACTCAAGATGCTTTGCTGTTTAATCATTCTAACAGGGGATGAGAACTACAGTCAGCTTAAACAATCTTGGTATTGCCATTTTCCAACTGAAGTGTGCATAGTTTAATGCAATGGCTTTTACTTGTCCTGGCTGAAGTTCACAGTGTTTCCTCAGACTTGGATTTCTAGCAAATAAAGTGAAATTAAGGGTGTGGGCATAACTTCTGAAACTATGTGAGGTGGGGAATCAAGGACTTTAATCTTTAGCCTCCTTTGGTTGTAAAATTTTTATCTTAATAAAATTTGTATGAAGCCTAAATATTTATTTTACAAGAGAGAGACATACAGAGAAATATTCACCTTCTCTAAAGTGTGCCTGTCCTTAGACCATCTGGTATATTTAGTATGATCATGGAGGAATAAAATTAAAATAATTTAAGATAGTACTAAGGAAAAATCATAAAGAAGTTTTTTAATGGAATTTTATAAACTTTAGCTTTGTAGTAATTTAATTTTATACTTTTTATTAACTATAATGGAAAAGTTTTATTATCTAAATTAAATACCTTAAACAGCTTACTAAGGACACTCTTTAATGTACCCCAATCAATGTCTGAGAGTAATAAATCATGTGACTATGTACACAAAGGATAATGAGTAATGTAAATTAGCTTTAGTAAATGCTTTCTTTTCCCCTCACATAACAACTATATTTAAAACCTGGTAGAAAATCAGATTTTAAAGAGTAGCTTAGTTAAATGCTTTTCATTTAACAGTAAAGGCAATGCAAACATTCTAAAAATCATGTAAAATAATAGTTAGCATACTTATGATGCCCTTGCAAGTAATAAATATTTTATACAAAATTACTGTGGTGTATAGTAGACCTCCTCTATCATTGGAGGGTGTATGGACCTTGTTCCTTCAAACTTGAACCAGTAGCTTGATTTAGTAGTTTGGCTTCATAGGAATATGACTGAGATATGATCATATCTCAGATAGGATCACATTTATCTGCTTTTTCTCCACCATCATCTGTATCATATAAATTATGAAAATGTGTACCCAGAAGCTCCTTTTACAGATTTCATTTAAAATCATATATATGCATTGGATATTAAAGTTAGCGTTTATGCTACAAGAAATTTTGCCAAACTGATTATCTACTCCTACCCCTTTTTTAATCTGTTTGATTTTTGGTGATGGGAAATGAAGAGAACATTCCTGTATGTTTTACAAGCAATCTACTATTAAGCTATTCTACAAACCTATTAAGTGAAAACTATTCACAAGGAAAAGAAATTGAAAATAGGCAAGTCCGTTGATCTTATCTAGTAGATTCCTATACTGAAATCAACCTGAGAAAAATGATGTCAAGGATTTAATACACTTTTATCCTATACTAATTCCTTAAAATCATTTCTATGTACATAGACATGGAAATATTGTAGAATAAAAATAGGAAATCATCCAATGTAAAATATTTTTAACATTGAGCATAGTGGTACACTCTTGCAGTCTCATTACTTGGGCTTTGGAGACAGAATTGATGATTAATTCAAGGTTATTATTGGTTACATTGTGAGAATGAGACCAGCTAGGGATACATGAAATCCCATATTAAATCAAAATTCAGTCACAAGCAGTTGATAGATACTTTACCAAAATGTTACAATAGTTAATTGACTGAGAAACTTTAATTTGAAACAGAGATATATAAGCATTCATGGATGATGGTTTTATGATTCATCCTGAATGAGAACAGTTTTATCTCACAACATAAACACATGGCAAGTATTCCTTGGGTGAAAAAGTAACATTGGTAAAATCACAACTTCCTTGCAACTTTGCTTATTACCTTATAGGATAGATCCCAATGATTTTTAAACCTGCAATCCAGATTCATTTGTATGAGTAACTGAATTTTAATTCTACTTTGGGTACTCAGATTTCTCACACTTTCCTTCTAAGTAATTGTTCTCCCTATCCTAGAGAGATTTTTTTAATCAAATTTGTGCCCTGGCAATGCTGAAGCATGCATGGACAACCTGTATATGGTGGCAGTTTGTCCATATTGGGTTTCATCGTAAATTTGTGAGGACAACTGACCAGGTTTCTTCCTCAGGAAGGCACCAGATCTCATGACAGATGGTTGTAAGCCACCATGTGTTGGCTGGAAATTGAATTCAGGACCTTTTGAAGAGCAGGTAGTTCTCTTAACCACTGAGTCATCTCTCTAGCTCCCATCCTAGAGATGGAAACACATCACAAAGGTAAGACAACTGAAAAAAAAAGCCATGGCCTTCTGCTCTCTAGACTAGGGAAATGATGCCTATTTCATTGAGGCAGCGGTAACTAACAATCTTGTGAAGTTAAAGTCAACAACTACAAGTATATAAACTCTAATGATATAACTTGTACAGAAGAAAACTTGCTTCAGAGATAAAAACAAGGTCCATGGAATGATCAAGAACTGAGGTCATTTTGGTTGCTGTTCCATGTGCAGCGCAGTAGACTTGAAGTCTGCTACTTGACACTCAAGTCTTCCATTGACTTGCAGGTGTAAAAGTATGCAACAATCCTCATGAAAGTAAGCAGGTTGGTGGGATTTGGAGAAAACTGAAGCATGTGAATTCATGGTCTATCTTATATAATCACTATTCTGAAGGATGGATATATAGCTCAGCGGTAGAACACTTGTTTAGCATGCACAAAGCCCTGCATGGATTTTCCAGTATAACTGAGAAAGAACAACAAAAACTTAGTCCTGTCTTGATCACAATGGTATTATGGTGAGAATTGTTCTAATTGACAAGGCTAGCCACCTCTAAATGGGTTTTAGAGTTTAAGTGTGGTTTACACGTGGTCATTTAGTTACACAAATTGCCGTATTATTTCCTTTTTCCTACTTTCCTTCCTTTTCCCTTCTATTTCCCATCCCATCTTTCTTTCTTTTTTCTTTAAAAGATTTTAGTTGGGTTTCTAACTCTTGGTAAAATTGCAACTTCTTTTTGTACAAAAAAAGGGCCAATTTATTTTTAAAATCATCTTTCATTTAAAGAATTTGAGAAGTATTACCAATTAACTTTTTAAGTTAATTTGCCTGGTAGTAGATTCTTGCAAGGTGGTTTGGAGTAATGGATCTCAAAGTGAGGCCCTCAAACCAACCAAGAGCAGCAGCAACTTTCCTGGATCTACTTTGAGCCTTCTGTTTGAAAAATGGCCATGTGAGTTCCAGATGATGCTTGGAAAATTTGGAATCACTGGCATCCATGTTTAGACGAATTGTGAGTGACTTATATAAAAGTGTTATAATTAAGTACATTTTATGTATTTGTCTATTTATAGAAAAGTTAGTTTTCTATATCTTATATAGGCATCATTTATAAATGTTTGGAATTTACAGTGGAGTAAGTAAAACATGGCTACTGCTAAAAGACAGAATGCTCCTCTTTAGATGATGTTCACATAAATATTGTTTCCTTTGCTCAAATATAGATATAAATTTTAAAAATGTTCTAGTCACACAATGAAAGGGATTCAAAGGTGCCTATTACATGTTATTTGAATAAATGCAGAAATGGACACTCCATAAAGCTAGCTGAAATAATGACAGGAGTTAGAGAGAAAGGCAATGGTGCAAACAGTGAATAGAACAGCAAAACATAGATAATGATGAAAAGCCTGTACCCATCAAGCTCAACCTTCAGAGAATTTCCAAAGCAAATACCACCTGCCTTTCTTAACTCTGGATGTATAAGGGAACAAAAGAAGAAAAACTGCAATGTGAAGATCAACAAGAAACTCATCATTTATGTCAGCTCTGCCTTCTTTCATGATTCACAAGGTAAGAGATGAGCTGATACAAAAATGAGTGAAAGGCAATTTTGAAAACCCGCATTCTTGGCATTCTGGCATTGTATCTGCTCCTACTGCGCAAAGCTCTGGGCTGACTAACATTTTGTTTTAAAACATGATTACATTGAACATCAGGATAATTATTCATAATGAATAATAGATGTGTTGATGTGATCCATTAACACTTTCCCATAAATGTACTGTAACTGGAAGTGAAAGAAGTGCTGCAGTCCTCACAAATGACATTATATAGGCAATCTATTGATGTGGATACTGGAAATCCAGGCCAGGAAGAACAATGGAACTATGTACAGAAGACAAACGAAGAAATGACTAATTATCATTGCCAATAAACTAATGATAAATCATGTTTCCTCCTATAACATGCCAAAGAAATAAAACATTTTTTGTGTTATTAGCCATAAATAGATAATGAGTTTAATGGCTGTATTTATATTTTAAAGTGAACATTTTCAGACAGAGCAAGTAAAACAAATCCAAATCTGCCTCCTCAATAGGAAAATGAGGAAAACAGTATTGCACAGGGAAGACACTGGCAGGTCATACTCAGTGGGAAGAGGTATAGATGAATTCATATCCTGCACTGTAGGAACAACTGGGCAATGCAACTTAGCAAAGTCATGATTCACAATTCTTCCTTCAGTGTCTCCTAATATTGATTGGATAATAAATTGGATTTAAAATGCCATGGCATCTCCTTGCAGCCTACAATGTCCTGAGTCAACTATGCATCCACACATAGGAATGGTTAGCACAAGTCTGATAATTTGTACTCTGGTATGCTAACGTCTTTTTATCCCAGGAACAAAATCCCATTGTCAGAGACTAAGATCCTTAGAGATCACTGTTTTCAAGCCTCTTGCAAGTGCTTTTGTCTCAGTTGCATGTCATTGTCAACCATAAGCTTCTACAACATGCATATACTGAGAAATGACTATATTGTTACAAAAATGTTTCTGCATTTATGATAAATGTACCATTAAGGATGTTTCACACTTCATCACAACTCTCCCATTGATTATTGCATATATAGAATTAGAATGATACATATCTCCTTTTTTGAGAAATAGCATTAATTACATTGCTACATCTAATTTTATAATGATTCGTTTTCTCTCACTTATAGAAACTAAAAAAAAAAAACCCACTAATGTGATCCACACTTCTGTCTTATTTTGCTGAGCATTTTTATTAAACCTTTAAATTTATATTTGACTTCATTTTAGTTTGCTAGTGATAGTTCTTTTGCTCCTGAATTGTATATTCTACAATATAGTATATATTACTGTGATATGTGCATTTTTAGCCACGCTTCATCTTTTTCAATTAGGAAGATATAAATGAAGGTATATAATTATATAGAAAAGGATCTGAAAGAAAAGATGCTTGAACTTCTGCTCCATCACAGGAAGCTTTTCCTATGATTCTGTTTAGTCCTGTCCTCAGGGTTCAGCTTAAATGACTAGAAAATAAGAAGGAAAGAAAATATTCTGACCGCACGAAGTCGTCAGCTTAAAAAAAAAAACGTCAACAGCTATCATCCATAAGGCTATATGTTGCCTGGAGAACTGCATTTCTTTAGTGGGATTTCTCCCTGCGGGATTTTGATCTCAACTGAAGAGCTAGGGAGTTCTTATATAGAGATGAGATGAGATGAGGGCAGTGCACATTTCACCAGAGAGCCATGTGGTAAGCAGTGCAGAGTGGAAATGCTGATGCTGAAATAGGATCTCACTGAGCCAGTGAAACCAGACTACAGTAGAATACAGAAAGACTTCCCGGTCAACTTTCTATCTTATTATAAAATAAAAGTGTGCAGGACCATTCCTATAACCCTGCCCTAGTATTTGCCTCCAAGATAATCCAGAGCATTGAGAAAGATAAGTTCAAATGTCTGATACAACACCCTGGAGAAACTGCTTTGTTATGTGTTTAGGTTTAGTCAGTGTGCTGTAGAACTTCAGCTGGCGATCCTAAGCATGGTGAGCAAACACAATACTATCTTTATCTCACTGTACCTACCGATAGATTATTTTCTATGAAGTATTTTTTCTCTCTAACCAAAAGTAAATCACATTTCATTTATTAGTTAAAAAAACATGAAATTAACCTCCTCTATTTTATGTTTTTTATAATAGTAGAAGAACAAATAACTATAAAGGAAAACAAGCAAACATTTTATATCTAATCATTTACAAAATGAACATAAACATATTCCCCTATAAATAACTACAGAACTACCAGTATGGAATGCTGTCTCAATTATTTATGGAAGGCTATATCTGAGCATTACTTAATGATTTTGTATTTGATTTTGCTTTATATATAAGCAGTAATAAATAAATTGACAAAAGTATCTGTACCTTCATAATTTCCTTTTAGTCTGGTCTTTAGTTACATAACTACATAACTACAAACCTCAGTGTTTTGAAGGAGGACAAGTTTCTCATAGCTGCATCCTGAAGGGCTATTACATAGTCACTTTGACCTCTAATTTGATTAGGCTAAAGTATTCCTTTATATCAAAGGTTTACATGAAAAACAAAATACTTCCCTCAGAATTTTTACAAATGATTCTTAATATTCTTCTAAATTTGAGTTACATTAAAAAAGGAATATCTTGAATTCAAGATATTATAAAATTATTAGGCATTTTCACCTCATAGTTTACCATATGATGTTCCATCACTGAACACTGTATAAATATCTTAAAGGTATCCTATTCCTGAGATATTCTAATATGAGCTCAATGAACATCTCATCATAGTAATGACAGAAAACACTAACAAAATATCCAATAAATTATAAAGAAGAGAAAGTACAGAGATACTTTATAGCACAGCTAGAGGGACGTTTTAGTGTGACCGTAAAAGGCATACCAGATGGAATACTAAGGCTATGTGATGTCAGGCACATTTTCTTTATACTCTTCCCCTTTGCTAGAAATAACCCAAGGAAACATCAAAAGTGCCACAGATGAATATAACACATTGCCTGATAAAATGTAATCTGTCCAAGAAGAATTTTGAGACTGTTCTCAAAGAGCTAAGCATGCTTTGGAAGCTTATTTAGTGAAATTAAATAGTAACCCTCCTCACTGTAAGAAATGCAAACTTTGCATTGAAAATATTTTAATTGAGTCTGCTTCTAAAATATATTTAATGTATATTCAGAATATTTGAAATATATTTAGCTGAGACAAACATTATTAAGAATAAGTTGTCAAATTATAGATTTTAATCACTATGTATCATCAGTAGAAACTAAAAGTTTGTTGAACTTTTTTTAATTACAGCTCTTAACAGTAAAGGTACCCTATGCCTTCTAATAGGCAGTTCACAATGTAGAACATTAAGTACTTTACTCTGTAATGTAAATGTCATAGAACCCATAAAATAAGATAAACCTTTTCCATTTAGTTACATACCAAAATTTACAGAGTTAAAACTTTTCAAGGATGATTTTGCTGATGACATATTTTGCCATCTATTTTTAAAATACACTTTCAGAAATGTATCAGATTATAGAATCAACATGTAAAAGCCATCACTCTTTTCATTCATTCATCCATAGACTCATTCACAATAGATTGAGAGAAGAAACATAATGAAGGACATAAAAGACCTCTACAATAAAAGCTAAAAATACTAAAGAGAAATAGAAGAAAAGACACTAGAATATGGAAAGGGCTTTTGTGTTCATAGTTTGGCAGAGTTAATATTTTAAAGATGGTTACATTACTCAAAGCGATCTAAAGACTCATTGCAACCTTCAGTTCAGTTCTAATTAAACTCTTCACAGAAGTAAAAACAAAAGAAAACAGTCATATAATCCATATTAAAAGCACACACAGCTCTTAATAACTAAAACAATCCTAATGAGAAAGAGCAATGGCAGAGCTATTGTGATATTTAATTTCAAATTGCACTATAAAAGCTGTAGAGAAAAAGCCATGATACTGCATCAAAACCAGACATTTTGACCTATGGGATATGACTTGGAAAACTACAGCATTTTTGACAAAGATATAAAAAAAGTACCTCTATCAAGAAAGACAGGCTATACAGCAAAGGGCTGAGGAAAAACTTGATGAACTAATGTAGAAGAATAAAACTATATTAATCTTTCAGATCCTATGCAAAAGTCAATTCAAATGGATCAAAAACCATAATGTAAGACTTTCTTACTTTTGTAAGACACGCAAAACACTTCAAAATATAGTAGAACATATTTTCTGAAAAAAAAAATCTCAATAGCACAGAAAATAACCTCAGAAATTGGCAAATAGGATTTGGTGAAATTAAGCTTTTTCACAGCAGAGAAAGAGCAGAGCAAAAAGACTGTCTAGAAAAGGGGAACATGTGGTCACTAATGATTCATTTGCCAGAGGATTTGTATCCTGAACAAAAAAAAAAAAAAAAAAACCCTCCAAAACTTAAACAGAACTAAAACAAATTAAATCAACAAAACAATATGTAAGTGGACAGACATTACTCAAAGGAGGAAGTAAAAGTGGTCAATGCAAATTTGAAAAAAGAGATGGCCCCATGGTTAAGAGGACTTGCTATTCTAGTAGCAAGCCAGAACTCAAGTCAGTTCCCAATGGCCTTCAGTTGGCTCACAATCCTCTGTGGCTCCAATTCCAGGTGATCCAATGCCTTCTAGCCTCTGCAGGCATCAAACACACATGTGATGTACTTATATACACATGAGTAAATCATTCATGATGAGAAAATAAAAATTAATCCATTTAAAAACTTTTTGAAACACCATTTGATAACATTAGGTATCAGGGAAACAAAACTTAAATGTTCACTGAGATTCAATTATGACCCAATTAGACAGGATATCATCAAGTAAACAACAAACAACAACAACACCAAAATAATACCAGTGAGGATGTGAGCCATATAGGAACCATTATTCGTGCTGGACGGAATGTAAACTGGAGGTCACTATGGAAGTCTTTATAGGGGTTCCTCACATAACTGAGAATGTAATTATCATAAGATCCAGCAACACTACTATTTTCTAAGTCAGCATACAACTTAGATATTTACATATCCACGCACAGTGTTGCATATTCACAACCCCTAAGACACAGGACCAATCTAGAGTGCACCAGAATAGCAATGAATAAGGACAATGTGGTCCACATACAATAAAATCCTACTCAGCTATGAGGAGTCCATGGTTATGGTTCATGCAAGGAAATAGATGGATTGATACAGTAATAATTCTGTTTTGTTGCTACTACTCATATTCAAAGGAAAATATTGCTTTACAATTAAATTTCTTTTTATTTCTTAAGAGAAACATATAAGTTTGCTCTATTGGCCATACTTTGACAATATACAATTATTTGAACCTTTTTGATGACCTTGACATTTTTCCTTTCCATATACTTTCTTTATAGACTATGTGAAGAAATATGGTGAAGATGTATCTTAACTATGTTAGGGAAGGGGAGAGGTCCTCTTAGCTTTGGATGCTTTCATAATTTAATGCGTATAATGATTAATTAAGTTTCAGGTTATTTTTGGAAAAAAATGTATTGAATTGAAAATTCAATTAGCAAATGACCACTAAGCTTGCAATCAGTGAAATTCCTAGTGTGTCCTGAACCTTCAGCATGATGTCAAAACATTATTTTTATGACACATTTTACTGACTTATCTCAGGACTTCCTTTTCCTTCTTAAAGGACATAGTGAAAGACTTAGGTTACTATTCTACTTATTATAAATGCCAATGTGTGAGTGTGTGTGCTTGTGTGTGTATAAACAAATACATGGAATTTTCATTTTTTTATTGAACTTCACTTTTCTTCCAACCCACAGAACTTTCTCTCTCTGTATTTTCATTTCTTCTAATAGATAATTAGACAGGCAAAAGAGTAATAAGATTAAACAAAGGTCATTGGTTATGACTGAGCCAGGAACCTAAAAACAGAAAAGATAAAAAGCATCAAACAAAACAATTAACATAGATGAGGAGAGGAAAATTACAAAGAACATTTTTGAATAAATAACCTAAATCAAGTTAACAAGGGTAAGACGTGAAAGCATCAATGTGGAGACCCAAAAATTGTGAGCCCATTCTATGTCATCTGAAATTTGGAAAATTTGAGCTTATTTTGCTCTTCCAAAGTTGATGACAACAAGTGTGGTTACATACCCTGACCCAGGGGTGGTCACTTTGTGTTTTGGACAAAAAAAAAAAAATGACCCATAAAGGTAAATCCACTCCATTTTGACTAAAGGCCAAAGAATTCAAGCATGTTTCTGCTCCTTCTTTTGAAATAGGATGTCTGACCTAGGGAATGGCTGCCTTCAGAATATGGATACTTGGTCTAGGGTAGGCTTACTGCTTAAACAAACAGAATACTTAACTCAAGATATAGTTACTTGGCGTCTAAAGTATTGGAGCAAATGACTGTCCTGGTTGTGCTTTGCTTCATGTGAAAGCAGTCTCTTACATTCTTATCCACTTTTTTATTGGGGTATGCAGTATGAGTTGCCCTTCTGATACTCTCCTATGCCTCTGTGTTTCTTTCTTATTTCTGTTGATCCTACCTAAATTTTTAATCCTTACAAGACTACCCTGGAATGTACAAACATGCTGTGACTAGGATCACTGCAAAAGTCACCCCAAAAAGTTTGCTTCTGACACAGCAGGAGAATACAACACACATGAGGGCCACCAGAAAGCTTTCTGTAAGTTTCTCCACACAAACTGTTTAGGCTGGAGAAGAAAACTGATATAGTGTTCAAATTTATATCCTTCTGGAGTCTTTGATGGGGTTTTGTTATACATAATTTTACTACGTTAAAGTTAAAACCTTCCTTTTTATTGAAACAGAAAAGGGGAAATGTTGTGGGAAGTCCTTCTGTATATGTGTTGCTTTTATTGGTTAGTAAATAAAGAAGCTGTTTTCGGCCAATGGCTTAACAGAATATAGCCAGGCTGGAAAAATATATATAAAGAGAGTAGATGTAATCAGTAAGAAGCCATGTATCTGCCAGAGGAGACAGATGACAGAACTTTGCCTGGGAAAACTACAACTACATGACTAATTATATACAGATTAATATAAATGGGTTACTATAAGAGCTAGCTAGAAATATGTGTAAGCTAATAGGACAAGCAGTGTTTTAATTTATACAGTTTCTGTGGAATATTTTGGGTCAGTTTGACAGGGAATGAATGAACAGCCTCAGGCAACAGAGGTATTTTATGATCACTTCTTTAGACATACACATTAGAGGAAGTAATCTATAAGACTAGAAATCATGACATTTCTTTATGATGCTGCCCCAGTGGATAGGGAAAGAGAATGTGATCACGTTGCAGGTTCGTGACTCATGGTATTTTGCAACTTGTGTAGCTGCTGGCATGAGTGCATACACTTGCTAAGTTTTACCAACTTATAAAATTATGATTAGTGAATTTCACTGTATGCGAATGTTGCCCTCAAATCCAAAACCTGAGCCTGGTAAGATCCTAACCTCCATCAGCTCCAGTGTAGTGTATGGCTCAGTCATTTGTTTCTGTTCCTGGACCACTGAAATGCATATTTCTACGATCTTACTCTGCTGTCAATCCATCCTGGACTACAAAATCCCTCCCTTGGGGAAACAGCATAGCATAACTGGTAACCAGGGTCATATATGAGCTCATACCCAGAAGCTGGATGTTGTTCTTGTCAAATATTGATATCTGTCCAGCTAATTGTTGCTTAACAGCAACATTCTGATGACCACACCCAATTTCTTTCTGTATTATGAATGTTTTCTCTGTCCATAACCTCACATTTTTCATAGTGCCTCAGTAGTCTATGGTATATACATGTGCACATACAAACCATAAGTTTAGAAGGAGACATTTATTTCCCCTCCACTTACAGACATGCTTCACAGCACCTTGTAGAACAAGGCTTCCGAAGTGTATTTTTTAATTCTATATGTTGTTTCACCTGTTATAGATTAGGAATATTGAAACATTTTGTTTCATAGAAACCAGTGTCAGAGATCTTACTTGGCTATTTTAGATCAGTGCTATGCTGATAATTTTTTTAAATTTATTTATTTATTAAAGATTTCTGCCTCCTCCCTGCCACCGCCTCCCATTTCCCTCCCCCTCCCCCAATCAAGTCCCCTTCCCTCATCAGCCTGAAGAGCAATCAGGGTTCCCTGACCTGTGGGAAGTCCAAGGACCACCCACCTCCATCCATGTCTAGTAAGGTGAGCATCCCAACTGCCTAGGCTCCCACAAAGCCAGTACGTGCAGTAGGATCAAAACCCATTGCCATTGTTCTTGAGTTCTCAGTAGTCCTCATTGTCTGCTATGTTCAGCAAGTCCGGTTTTATCCCATGCTTTTTCAGACCCAGGCCAGGTGGCCTTGGTGAGTTCCCGATAGAACATCCCCATTGTCTCAGTGTGTGGGTGCGGTCCTGAGTTCCAAACCAGGAGCAGAAGGAGAGAGAACACGAACAAGGAACTTATCATAATTTTATAATCCTCATAATGATATAATAATTATGAAAGTGATTATGCATTAGACAATCCCATTTAGGGTAATATTAATTTTATTTATACACTTACCTCAATCTATTTTAACTGCTTTGATTGTTTTAAAGATTTTTTTTAATTATATGTGTACATGTATAGACATGTGCATGTGAGTGCAGGGACCCACAGAGTCCACAAGAGGGCATCAGATATCCTGCTGCGTCTGGCGTTACAAGCAGTGCTGCCTGATGTGGGTGCTGTACCCAAACTCTGATTATCTGGGAGAGGAGTAAGCATTATTAACTACCAAGCCATCTTCCTAGCCCCAGCTGCTATAGTTTTAAAAATATTTTTAAAACAAATTTTACTTTACCTAACACTAATTTAGCACACAAGACACATGTATTTAATTTACAAATATGGAAGAATTATGGAAAACTGGATAATGTATTTATAAAATATGAAAGCTCATTTTCCATAGAAAATATCACATTTTGCATGGGATAAAAATTATAGAGCTGGAAAAGCATGTTATCTTTATAGAAAAATTAAGACATGTACTTTGTATTAACTTTTACAAGTTATCACTATTGTTATCAAGAAGCAGAGCAAGTGAGAAAAATATCTCAAAAAGAGCAGAGATCAGGCAAATCATAAAACCTGAGTTAACATTAAACTTTCAATGAACATAATCATTCTAAATTTAGATGAGAAAAAACACGAGGAAGAAATGAACATAAGACATTTTTGCTGTCTCATATTGCTGTTTCTGAGTGAAAGGGGTCAGTGAAGAGTGAACAGGTTATGGACAGAGTTTAGAATTAAAAAAAATAAACACATCATACATCATTAAGAAAAGACAAAGTGGCTCAGGTCATTTTCACTTTATTTTCCTATTATTCATTATTTAAAAAAAATATAAGGAAAAATAATCTATTCATTTGATTCAAAGCACATTTGACTTAAAGGGGTAATATATTATAATTTCTCCAATTCTCAGATTATTCCATTTAGTAACTGCTATTCAAATAAATATAAAGGAATTATTAGAAAAAGAATTTGATGAATTACAGGGTCAGATATTCTTTTGCTCTGAAATACTCTTTGTTCTAGTTAGCTGAATATATTAGCAGGAAACTGTTTTGGAGGATAAAATGAATAGAAAGTAGAATATGTAGATACTTTACAAACTGCCCAAGATTGGAGTCTAACTACTTTTCGGGTTTGTAGATAAGAAGATATGAAAATGTATAAACACTCTAAGCTAAATTTCCCCATATTTATAGCAAGGACAGTCATTTTTGTTCACAAATCTTTTTATGGGATCACATGATAGTATATATTCTACTAAACACCATCTCTCTAAACAGGGCAAGAAACAAAATAATGTCTCATTTATTTCAGTCTGTTTAGATACCTGAAAATTTTCTCATTCATGTGTGAATAAGTTTTTAAAAACTTTTTGAGAATTTCATACATGAATATTTACATTGTCTATTCATCCATCTCCCAAGCCAATTCCTCTCATGTTCTACAAACTCCATCACAATCTTTGTAGTATGCATATATATATATATATATATATATATATATATATATATATATATATATATATATATATATATATATATATATGTGTGTGTGTGTGTGTGTGTGTGTGTGTGTGTGTGCATGTAGGCATGTATAACACTAAAAACCTAAAACACTAAATAGAATATATATACATATATGCAAATATATATAGGCACATATATGTATACATACACATATATTCTACTTTGTGTTATTTGTATGTACATGTAATTAGGGTTGATGACTTGGGATTGGACCACATAGAGCTTTTGATTTACAAATAAGTAGCATAATAATCTTTGCTATATTCGTGTAAAAATGTAAAGTTAGGGTCATAAGTTCTTTATACCTGAATTCCAGTGTACTCTTTCTGAATTTGACACCACCTAAGAAGTGTTTTAGGCCATGACAAGAGTACTGATCCTCACAGACAACATGTTTGGAAGGCATGTGTAAATGCACTAAAGTATATCTTCCTTCAGGAAAAATAGAAGCCAATGAGTTCCTGCCCTTATTAAGAGTTTAGAAAGAGTGTTATTCTGATGGTTCTGCCTTTTTCAGGATGGCTGACCTGGGAGAGGGATGGAGAAGGGAAGCAAAGACAGAGATATCTTGGTCAAGGGAGCCATTGGGGTGGGGGTTAGGGAGAAACATGGGGCTAGAAAAAAATCCCAAGAATCCAGAAAATGACCCATTCCATATGGTGGAATGCCTTGCTCAGTTTCAAGGCAGGGGGAGGGTCCTGGTCTTACCTCACCTGAAAGTGCAAGGCTTTGTTGACTTCCCATGAGAGGCCTTACCCTTTCTGATGAGTGGGTGGGAGTGGTTTTTGGGGAGGTGGGGAGAAGAGGAAATTGGAGAGGGAGGGGAAACAGTGGTTGGTATGTAAAATTAATAACAATTATAAAAAAGATTTTAGAAAGAATTGTTTATATATTTGATTCCTTTAGAAACTTGTAAGTAATGATTATTTTGAATGTTCAATCAGTTTTATAGGTATGTTATGAGTTATTTTTATAGAAAGGATTGGTGTAATCTAAAAGAGTTATGTTCTTTAAACTGGTTGATGCATTCACAGAAGACTATCTGATTCAGGGAAGGGAACTGCCCTATGCACAGCTCACGTGCTCCACTGAGCATTGCTTCGGATCCATAAGAGGACTCAAACAGAAACATGAACCCACCAACAAACATCAAAAACTGCATTCTGTTGTAACCACAAACTTCCCCTAAGGGACAAAAGGAGAGCCATCCTACCTCCAAAATCTGACTCCCTTAGTACCTCAAAGTAATTAATATTTCGGATTAGGCCATTACCAGCTTCCAAGAAAGATGAATCTGTCCTAAAATCTTCTACATCTTAACCCTTGCCCTTCCGTTTTTCTTGGGAATGGAAGCCAATAATGAGTTCCAATAAAAGGCATGGTGTACTCAGCAAAAGCAACTTGCACTAAGGGTAGGCCACTGTTCTTAATGGTTAAAGCATCATGGAAGGTGGTTCAGATAGTCTGTCCTGCTTAAGTAGCAATATTGTCCTTTTCAAACTATCTTACTACTATACTGTGCACAAACACCTATATTACCTGACTATAGGAAGCTCAATTCTTTTTCCATTCTATCTTCTATCTCCTCTCAAGAAAGAGTTTGGCTTGCTTATCTTTGAAGTTGAATACTATACTGAAATTACCACTTTTCTAAAAACAAGCCAAGTCTTTTGCCTACACTCTGACTGGGTGATTATTTTGTTATTCTCACTATATCCTCTGGCATCTTGGTACTGGCCACTCCTAGAATCAAATCTCTGAATGGTTAGTTATATAGAAGACTAAGACTTCCAAGATGGTCCAAAACTTAAATGTTGCTTCTGTGGTCACATTCATTTGTCTTTCTACTGTCCTCTTTCTCCTTTAGTTTCTGTATGGGAGTTCACTTTGTTTGACACCCATGTATTCATGAGTAACCTAAGTCAGTAAAATGTTTTTTTTATTTTATCAGTATATAACTGTCAAACTTAATAAGTCACCAAGTACTAAATTGCAGCTGAGTTGACTTCCCTTCCCAAGACCTCTCTCTCATTACCCTCATACAGATCATAAGAAACTAAAAGGCAGGCAAGTTATCAGACATAATAGGATAACGTAGACAGGAAATAAGAAAGCAAACATACCCACACCCAAAAACTGTTTTGACTCAAGAGGTATACCAAGACACATACAATAATGATAGCCCTTGACACTCTGCCCAGTATGATCTAGCCAATCAGATGTCATGAGTTCCTAGAGGATTTACTCTAAAAGCCACTATACCAATGGATTTTACTCCATCCAGCTTGCTTTTTAAAATGGGGCAGTGACTTATATATTCCTGTATGATCTATGTTTTAGGTTGAATGCTCCAAAACCTTTGCTCCATTATTTGTCAGGTCTTGGGGAAAATCAGCCTTTTTCAAGTCTATTAATAGTGCATGGGTCATGTATACTATTATATCTAGGTATTCATCTTAGGTCACCTATGAGTGTAAAGTTCAGAGGACTAGTTTTCTTAAGCCTTTATGCTGTCTAATTAATTTTAGAAATAGAGAAATTCATCTTTAATATGGATTGCAGGTCTTAAAATTAATTACATAGCATTCATTATAAGTCTTGAATCAATGGGGAAAACTTTAAAATCTCATCAAAACATTGACCAATTCTTTCACATCAGCAAATAAATCGGTTGCAGCAAGATAAATCACTCCAATATGAAATTGTCAACAATATGTTGTCTCCAGCCTAAATTTAAAAGAAAAAATCAATCATCCCCTCTGTGCTCTTTCACAGGAATTGCATGTGGTTCTGAGTCAAGACAAGAAGTCTCATGTAATCAACATTGTAAAGAACCATGTTTGGGTGAGGTGTACGTGGACTGATAGTCTGAACGACTGTAGTTAGAAAGAGAAGGTTCTAGAAGACAATAAATGTGGCATTGACATACAGAGACTCATAGCTATCAGAAACCTGTGTCTCACTCTGTTTCCTTATGAGGATGCAGAACAAATTTCATTGTTATATTGTGGTATCAGCACACTTTTACCAGCATAAGGTTTTTAGTTCTTCTTTTCTACTTGAACATATGGGGTACATGTCTAATACAGCCTTTACCTTTTATATTAACATTGAAACAATTGACTCCTAAAAGGAAATATGTCTCTATTTATTTATATAAACATCAAATTCTCACCACACACTACATTTTGGTGCTGAATATCTGGAGATATTGAAAAATGAGTTTCTGTTAGCTTGTGGTAAACATTTGCAAACTAAATCAATGTTTATAAAGTTCAACACATTACAATGATGGGGATTGCATATTTGGAAGGCAAAAGTAAATTTCATATATCTGTATCTACTTTTCAGACATGATGAAACTAATTTTTCTTAAGAATAGTATCTTCTCGGGTATTTTCCTTCTACATCAACTTCATTAATAGAGTTCCTTTTAGATTCAAATTACTTTCTAACTTCATTACTTGTACCAAGTACATTTTTAAAAATCTGCTAATTCAAAGGAAGCACTCAAGCATCCTTTTGTGTCTTGAGGATGAGAAAAATCTCAGAGAAAGTTTTAAGTGCCTTTGTCAAATTGCAAGAGACGAAACGTGTTCCCTTTAAACATGTGAGTGAACACTTCTTTAACTTGTATATGGTTTGAAATCCAGTGAAAGACTTTAAATAAAGCCTTTAAAAATGAAGATGTCTTCTCTAGAAGACAATCTGTCACAGAAAACCCGAGGTTAGTAGCAACTAATCTTACAGGGAAATGGGAAGACAAAGTGACACCAGGACAACAAACATGTACATTCTTCTGCTGGGGTTCTACACTAGATATTAGCCTTGTGTTTTGGCCTTTGAATTATTGACTTTTGGGTTAAGGGCAGCCTAAGCATTGTAGTATGTCTGGCAGCATCCCTGAGTTCTGCCTAGAAGATGCTGGTCTACTCACACATTTATTCTCAACCCACCAGCTGTGCATGCATGACTGCCCATAGAATTTCCTAATTCACCCAATATCTCAGGCAGACACTGTTTCTGATGATCATGGTTTGAGCCTCTGCCTTTTTTTCCCTTCCTTCGTTCCTTCCTTCGTTCCTTCCTTCGTTCCTTCCTTCGTTCCTTCCTTCCTTCCTTCCTTCCTTTCTTCCCTCCTTCCTTCCTTCCTTCCTTCCTTTCTTTGTTTCACTGGCCCAACACTCCACTTTGGATTTTGAGATAGGTTCTCAAATCCAAGTTTGTATAGCTTAATTTTGCTGAGCTTTACAGATATGACTGGTCACCAAATTCTGAACCACTTGCCTCTGCTGCTCACTCTAGTGTGTTTGCATTAAAACCATGTTCTTACAAGGCCCAGTACATTAATGAAATTTTTGAGCAAGAAACAATTTAACTTCTAAAATGTATTTAAAAAAAAGAAAAGTGCAAAAGACAGCCCATATAATGAGATTGCTAACTATAACTAAGGAGTGTTTCAAATCCAGTGTATTATGGATATTATTTGAGTTTCCTTTGATTAGGATGAAGTACTGTATGGTGATTTTAAGATCTGTTTTTGAAGGTCAGGCAATCTGAATTCAAATGTTAATTTTTACATGTATAAACTGTGTGATCATAAGAAAGTTACTTAAATTTCAACACATCTGGTCTTCATGCTAAAAAAGATAATAATATTCCTAAAATTCATATTAGAGTTTGGAGAAATAGAATTTCCTAATGCTACATCATATATTATATAATAAATCCATTTCGCATAACAACAAAGGTATAAAATTTCATCGATCATATATACTTTAGGTCAAAAAGACATTTTTTTTACCTTTTAGAGATTGAAATAGACGTACATCATTTGGAGTATCTTCTAGTTCTCTAGAAAGTCAAGTTTACATTGATTTCAACTTAGTTTATGATAGAACAGGTTATTACATATGTGATAGTTAATATTTTCAACTTAAAAGACATATTGTGTTTTACTATAGCATCATGTTCCCCCTTTTATCTACTAACATCTTGCAGTGTCTCCTTGCTCTACTCTTCTCAGTGACTCCTGGAGCAATTCAATCGGCCACCATTTCCAGATGACTGGCTCAGTAAGAAAATGAAGGTAAAGCCCACCTGTCAGCCAGAATAGGATCTTGATAAATAATATCTGAGACATCAGGGATCCACTGAAATATTAACTTATCAGAGGCCTTCCCTAACTCTGAAACCTAGACAGACTAGTTTAGATTTTTCAACAGCAAGCTTATTTTCACTCTATAACTTTAACACACATTCTTTCCACAAAGAAAATATAAGCTATTAAAATATTAAGCTAAGCATGGTGGCACACACCTATAGTCACAGAACCTTGGAAGTAGACACGGGAAGATCATACAAGTAAGACCTGCTTCATCTAGCAGAAAGCTGCCAGACAGCCAGAGCTCCCAAGGGAGATCCTGTTGCAAGTAACAACAATAATGATACGAGAGTATCTAGATGTTTGGTAAAGCTAGCTACAGGCAGTTAATGGTCAGCATGGTAGGTATAGAGTTTTAAGATCCTCATTTATTCTGGTTTATTCAGGATGTGGCCTCCTTCTACAGTTTGCAACTCCAGAGATAGGTTTGCCAATTACTAGAGGTTCACAAGTAACTGGAGATTCAGATCCTTTATAAACAAACCTAAATTATAGCAAATAGCATAACTCCTAGGCTGACCTGTATGTAATGGGTCTATATAATTTGGAAATTTCTTCTTTTTGATATATAAAAAATAAACTACATTTATTTCAGCCTGTATTTAAACTTAATTATAAATTATTTCTGTGCAAAATAAAATTCATTTTTACTGAAATTTCATATTTTTTTATCCTAAAGGCTTTTGTGTTCTCAAATATAATTATCACTGATCAGCTGCAATGTTGATCTTTACTTAGGTGTTTTGTAATGGCTTTGAAGTAGTTTCCTAAGTTATTTCAATTTCAAAAACATTTCTTTAGTGGATAAATATGAGTACAAAATTGATCTTTAGTCTTGTGCTAAAGAATTTGTTAAGAAAATGCATACCAGGTAGTTTCCATAATATAACTGCAATGTATAGTTTAGTGAGCACACCTGCAGAAGATGAACGCGGAAGAAACCTTAGAGGGCAGATAAGGAGTTTGCAGGAGAAAACATAAGAATTCCAGAAATAATATGATCAAAGCTACAGAGCTGCAAAGCGTTAAAGAGTAACTAAAACCAATTTAGAATTTAAACTTAAGGATAAGGAGCAGAGGTCTCAGAATTGACAGGTCTGGAGAACTGCCATAAAACTAATCATTATGAAAATCAAAGTGTTATGGTTTCCAGAAGTGTAATATGGAATGCAATAACTTTTCTAATTAGGCCACAGAACAGTCAGGCAGATGTCAACAAGCCAAAGAACCAAATGGCAATCCATTATTTTTTATGATGTTAAAAATGTCTTTGGTCCGTTACTTTTCTCATTACTGTGATCAAATACCAGACCAGAAGTAAGAAAGGAGAAACTTGCTTTGGCTTACTGTTGAAGGGAAACAGTCTATTATGGCAAGGAACGCATGGCAGCTGGGAAGTCTTGCAACTGGTCGCGTTGCTTCCACCACATGTAGATGACAGGAGCATAAGCAGGGCCGGGTGTTAAATCTCATGCCCTCCCCCTACGGCCAACTAATCCAAGAAAGGCCCCACTTTCTTAAGTGTCTATAAATTAAGGGATTAGCTGAATTTGGTTAACTTATTTGAATACTTATGAGGCATTTTCATTAAGGCATGAAGACCACCCAAAATGTGGGTGATGCTGTTACCATGGGCTTGGGTCCTGAACTGAAGGATCCAGAGAAAGTGAATTGAGAACAAATAGGAATCCTCCCCTGCTTCTTGGTTCCCAATGTATTATGAGCAGCTGCCTTAAGCTTGTGTTGCATCACCATTTTGAAATCAAATATTCAGAAAGGAGCTTATAAGAAATGTTTCACATTGAAACCAAACAGACCTGTATTATACAGTATCAAATTACAGAAATCACAATGAAAATCCTGGATCTGTAATATTTCACCTCAGTGTTTCCAATCAAGCAGAGTCAAATGCGGATGCTGCAATTACTCGCTCATGTGAAAACTATTATTTACTTCATCAAGTAAATGCTGCTGGTGTTCCAAGACTTTCCTGCCAGTTTGCCTTCCAGCTTTTGCTTTTGTTCACAGTGGAATAACTTCCAAGTCTCCCTAGGTTAATGAGATATTCTCCCAAATTACAGGAGTGAAATCTCTAGGCCCAGGAACTCATACCTTCATGGTATTAGGTACATTCGTAGATACTAAGAGAGTATAACTTTAGATTTGACTTTCCACCAGTAGTGCAGCTGTTATAAAAGTGTATTTAACAGTACCAGGAGAACGAGTGTGATGCTTAATGCAAACGAGCTTGTGCAAAAATATGATCACTTCCTATTAGATTACAAAGCAATAAAATATTAAAAAGGACTCCTTGGGGGAGATATTTAATGTATATTGATAAAGTTGATAGCCTGGGGAATTACATACTAACATCAGTATCAGAAAAAAATTGTAGGCCAGCTATTTCATCAAAATTATGTGAAATGTGAAATACATATTTGAGCATAACTAGAATACACACTGACACTAGGCAACTCTGAAGAGAAAAATCTTTATTCTGCCTCTCTTATTCCAACCATGTAGACGTTATTTGAACTTTTTATATTTATTTATTTTATGTTGTGTATTCGAGTGTTCTGCCTCAGTGTATTTATATGTACTATGTGTCTACCCTGGGTTGTTGTGAGCCATCCTATGTGTGCTGGGAAATGAGCTCTGATCCTCTGAAAGAGCAAGAGATACTCTTTAACAATTGAGCAATTTCTCTAAGCACATACATGTAGATTTTTTAAGTAATATGAGTAGCCCAAATCCTAACTGTTCTGAATAATAAAAACCCAGAGTCAGATATTAGTGGGTGAATGCTGAAGGATCAGAGAAGCAGAGTGGCTAGCCACTAGAGAGTTCTTACCTCTACCAATGCTCAGACCAAAAGGGACAATCCTGTCTCTATGAATCCACAGACTTCATGCTCAGACTGAATCCTCAGACTGCATCTGCCCTTAAGAATCCTCAGACTGCATACAATCTCCATGAAACCTCAAACTGCATCTGAGTTCCTGTCTCTTCCCACTTATATTCCTCTTTCTGCCCAGCCATATTCCTGTCTCTACTTCCCTAGTACATGGATTTATGGCATGTGACTCCCAAGTACTGGGATTAAAGGTGTGAGCAACCACTGCTGGGTTTAATTCTCTTTGAAACTGGATCAATCTTGTGTAGCTCAGGGTGGCCTTGAACTCACAGAGATCTGCTTGCCTTTGCCTCCTGAGTGCCCAGATAAAGGTGTGTGCCACCATTGCCTGGCCTCTATGCCTAACTAGTGGCTTAGCTCTGCACTCTGATCTTCAGGCAAGCTTTATTTGTTAGATCACAAACAAAATATCACTACAGATATGTATATTACACATATATATTTATATAATAGTAATACAAGATTGGTAAAAGTGAACAGTTAATATGCATAAGTGATGCACAAAATATTTTGT
The DNA here is from genome assembly GCF_000317375.1 of Microtus ochrogaster. Lineage (NCBI taxonomy): Eukaryota > Metazoa > Chordata > Mammalia > Rodentia > Cricetidae > Microtus > Microtus ochrogaster. The sequence goes on along the minus strand of NC_022034.1, from coordinate 36,698,814 downwards.
TCTGGCAATAAGCCTGATAAGGGTTCAGAATCCAACACAGGAATCAAAATCTATGAGGTCTTCAGTCTAACTCTGACCTATATGGATTTTGCTCACAAGTATATTCTTGAAACAAAGAAACCTCTATCATCTTTTTGAAAGTATTAAATTAGTATGTAAGTGTGCTGGCTTGAATGAGAATGGCCCCCTTAGGCTCATATGTTTGAATGTCTGGTCCCCAGTTAGTGGAACTGTTTGGAAAGGATTAGAAGGTATGGCCTTGTTGGAAAAGGTATGCCACAGGGTATGGGATTGAAGGTTTCAAAACCTCAGGGTAGATCCAGTGTGTCTTTTTCTGATGGATGTCTTGAGATTAGGATGGGCAGCTTTTAGCTACTTCTCCAGGATCCTGCCTGCCTGGCTGCCTCCAGGCACCTCCAGAATGATGATAATGAAGTAACCCTCTGAAACTATAAGCAGTTATGAAGCTTTCTTAAATTTTTAATTGATTTTATTGAGCAATACTTATAGGTTGTCTTGGTCATGGTATCTCCCCTCAGCAATAGGGCAGTGGCTCAGACAGTCACTGTGAAGATTAGCTGAGAAGTTAGAAAATCCAAACATTTATAGCAGGAAAATTCTTCCTATTTTGTGACTCATATTCCCACAGTTCAGGTGAAAAGAACTACCATTCATAGAGTTTAGCAACTTCACACCATGATGATTACAAAAAGGTTCCCAAGGAACGATCTAGAATATGTTTATGACCACTGAACAAAAAAAAAATCTACCAACTATCTTTTTTAATTGCCTAATTTTATAGATAAATGAATTGAAATTTATAGAAATAACCTGCTATAATTATTTTGATAATTTCATATGAGTAGAACTTCAAGTACATAATTTAGATAATTAAAATAACTGATTATTTGTAGTAGTTCTCATGTGATAAATGAAGCAAGACTTCTAGATATCGGGATGAGAAGTTGAAAGAATTTATTAGTTTCTGAATCTCAGATAGGAACACACTCTGTGACCCAAGTTGACCTAGAACTCACTATATACCTCAGGGTGACCAGGGATGTGTGGTGATTGCCTTTCTCCTCATGGCAAGTACTGAGTATTATAGATGGGAGCCACTAGCATATTTGGCTTAAGAATTCAAGTAGCTCTGTTTGCTTACAAACTTTAAGTTCTTAATTATTGCAATATGGAAATAACACCAGAATGTACTGATATGATAGAGAGCAGCTGTATTTTTAATCACAGTGTGGAAGGAGAAAAAAAAAGTTCAAACAAAACATGGAAAATAGGGCATTTGACTGACCATGTGCGTATATACCAACATCAGTGGCCCTGCGCATTAAGAGAAAACCTTATTTCTATCTTTACTACCCTCCATCTCCCATCCTTATTCTTTGAACATAAATATATACTTCTGAATTTTGTAAGACATGAAAAATCTTTAAAGGGATTTAAAGATAAAACCATAAAACTCAAGTAATTTTATCTGTAAGTGGAAATGGATAGTAAATACTGAAATAAATAGAGAATTCATCCTTATGTTCTCTGATAGAATATTAGTGTGTTAGTAGATTTTCAAGTAATGCAAATATTTACAGAGATATTTATTATTCATTCCTTAAATCTGCCTTAATTTTGGGCACTGCATGGCAGATTTGTGTCACCGTGTTCCTGTGTTTAAATGGTAGACTAAGATTGACTCTATGTGTGACCAGCAATATAAGGGGCAAAAAGAGGTTGCATATGTCAAATGGATTGCTTGTCCATTTAAAGTGAGTCCTTCAAAGCTCATAGACACACATATAAGTATATTCTCACCATTAGATATGAAAAAATATAAAACAATAGATGATACTAAAAATAGTTTCATTTATTTATTTTTTTAATTACTTATTTGGATGCACTGAGAAAACAGCACACATCTAGCATCTAGTTTAGAGAATCCTAAACATATTGCTCAACTATTTACTTAAATTACACTGAAAATGTCTTTGATCATCATCATCATCATCATCATCATCATCATCATCATACCAACTAACATTACATTTAGGTTGACTATAATAATCCAGGTACTATTTTAGTTACTTTATACCTACCACCATATTTAATGGTCATACTCGTGTTATTAAATAGAAGTTCAGCATATTTCTCAAGATACATAGTTATAAATATGAATTCTGTATATGATCTTATATTGAGAGGATTTAGAGTTAATTCTTGTAACTATTGCCCTATTATGCTTATTTCAATTATCTTGGCAGCATGATTATAACAAAAGGGTGGTCATCTATAACTACATAAATCAGAAATCCCTCTCACTTGGGACTGTATATCCCTGTAGTTATATGTTCACACTCTTCAGACAGATAGATGATAGACAGATAAGCAGGCAGGAAGTGACAGTTAGATAGATAGAAAGAATATTAATTCAAGCATGAATTAGTGAATTTCACCAGGGGAGGGGAACTCAGCAGATGAACTGAAATTTAAAAAGTGCCCAGAGGGAATCCTGCAGCTAGAATCTGTACACCATTTATAACATTTAAGCAGATGAGAATTAGGAGCTATAAGACTTTAGAATTCATATCGGCAGGAAGACTCAAGCAGTGATGATAAAAAGAAAACAAAATGATGCCAATTTAAGTGGGTTAAATAGAGAGAAAATCAGTAGGGGGGGATATTTAATCAAGCCAAAACGGTGAGGAGAATAGAGGTTGATGATGTGTAAATAGTTAACAATTTCATATCTACTGCGATCAGCTCTATTCAGGTGATATTTTTCTTGGTTTAAAGTTTTTGGTAGTTTAATCTGTAAAAGGAAGAATATGTAGCGTTGTAGAAATCATATGATCTTCTCATGAAGAAATGAGTTGATTTTAAACACTTAAAATTTAAAAACTAAAAGGAATTTTAAATATCATCATCAAATCACACCAAAAGAAAATAAAAGGAGAACAAATACAGGTTAATTAAGCTTACTTTTTATCACCCTAAATGTCGCTGACATGAACTTGAATAAGACAATTATTTAGTGGCAGAATATGCAGTGAAACACAAAAGCCTAATTTGGAATGTCCCACAGAGGAAAAGACTTCAGAAAAAAAAATGTGTCTCTAAGATTTCCTTTTAAAGAAGCAAACACAAAAGAGATCATTAAAGATGATGAACTATTTTCCTCACTAAAGTACTTTAAAGAAAATAATTTCTAATTTACTTTCTAAACTTCTGATCACCTTGTGTGTTCTCGTTAGATTTGGAGATAAGGCCAACCATAAACACAATCTTGACAAAATAATACCCGGTGAGAAAGACCCAAAATATGGTAAATTAGAATTTTGTTTTTAAAATTTTTGTGATGTCTAACAAGAGCACTGTTTCCACAGGCCTTGTTGGAAGGGACACTGGCTGCAGTAGATTATATATTCTGTGGAAATACAAAGTAGAAAAGATTGATTTCAATCCTTAGGACACATTCTACATTTGAGAGAAAGTCACACAGCATACAAACCTCATGAAAATTAAACTGTGTTAAAGAAAATATTATAAAGTGAAATTTAATAAGTGCTGGGGAACATTAAAAAACATGGAGTGTTAATTGAAGATGAATAAGAGTTCCTGGGAGAGTATGAACGGAAGATGACTGACTGATGGGAAAAGTTAAGGATGAGAAGGAAAGAAGATGTGATTGGTAGGGGAACGACGAAGTAAAGGGGTAAGCAAGTTCAAAAGGCTTTGGTTTGGCAGAACAAACAGAAAGAAAAAGTGGGAGAGAGGGTTTACTGTACTTGCTGAATGGAAATACTGAAGGTAAGTAAGCTAACTATAAAAAGGTGTTTGTGGCAGGTGTTTGATAATGACAGATCACTAAACTGAGTCTGAAGTTGGAGATTTAGGCAGAGGAAAACCACACATCAGACTTGTGCTCCTCAGTAACAAAGGGTGTGCTTGATTCATTGAAGGATTTATGAGTTGACAAAGAATCATTGCAAACAATCAACCACTTTGTAGGAAAAATATGTTTTTTTATAATCTTTGCTGTGTGATGAAAACCAATGTTTAGACAATGTACTCATCTCTTTATTTAAAAGCTCATGCTTTTGTTATAAGCATAGAAATATATGGCCTAGATTTTATCTCAAACAAGAGTCCTGCCATTGTAGGTGACGGTTTCCAGTTAGCACATCAAGCAGAAGAGTAAAGTTGACTTTACCAATATTCCTGACTTTTAGCCTTGGGTTAGTCCTTAGATATAGTAAACTATATTATTATTTCAGTACATGGTGTAACATGTAAGTTCCTCACACCCCACAATGCTTTACATAGATTTCACATAAAACCAACTCATTTAATAATCATTCAACTTGAGACCCTTTTTATATTCAGTTTGGTTTATATGGGCCATATCCACAATCAGAAATGTGCGATCCAGAAAAGTTTTATTTATATTATAATAGACTAAGCATAGGATACAGCTGTCAGAATGACTAAGATAAAACAAGTGACAACTCATGCTGGCAAGGATGTGGAACAAGGGGAACACTCTTCCATTGTTGGTGAGAGTACAAAGTTTTATGGCCACTACGGAAATTAATATGTTGATTCCTCAGAAAGTTGGGAATTGGTCTATCTCAAGACCCAGTTATATCACTCTTGGGCATATACCCAAAGGACACACTTTATCCTATTACAAGGGCACTTGCTTAACTATGTTCATTGCATCTTTATTCTTAATAGTTAGAAACTGAAAACAACCTAAATGTCACTCAACAGAAAAATGGATGAAGAAAATGAGGTACATTTACACCATGGAGTATTACACAGTTATTTAAAAAAATTACATCACCATAAGAACAAGAGAGCTGTGCTTTCCCCAGCCTCCCCCCCCTCAGCTGTAACACTCAGGAGAACAGTCCCTGAACCTCACCTGAGCAGCACAGTAGAGTCAATCCTGTTGAGATTTGTGGGTGAACCAGCCCCAAAGTTGTGAGCATGGGAAAGCTGTCGCATCTATCTATCATGTGGCAGCATGGACAATGGAGAGATGCCTTCCCACATTCCCCACGCCCACCCATCATCACTGAGGTAGGTAGGAGAGTTGATGTCATAAGATCTGAAGAGCTGTCCTACCCATCATCAGGTCCAGCACTCTGGAGAGTGGGTCAGAAAGTAGAGCTGGCCTTGAAGGTGGATATATGATGCATGAATCCTGAGGACATTTGAGAATTGGAAAACTGCCCCTGCCCCTTGTTGATTGCTGCAAGGAGTGAACTAGCCAGGGAAATGAAGGAGAGGTCACCCTAGTAGTAGGGACAAGGGAGAGCTTAAAAGCTGGCCAAGCGTGAAACTACCCAACACAAGAACCAGAGTTATGAGTTGGCCCACCCCAACATCCATCCCATCTATGATCTCTGGAACACATGGTGGGACCCAACTAGTCCCTCAGACCCAAAGCTGCAAAATCTCTATGACACAGGGCAACAACAGGATAACCAAGAAGAGCTCCCATAACAGCCCAGCATTGATAGCAAAAGCCAGAAGCGTTGAATCAGACTATTAAAAACTAATATTTAAGCAAAGATCTATGGGTAAAAGGGTTTACTGCATTACTCACGGTGTCACATTTCAGTTCCCATAATGAGACTGATTTTTCATTTTCTTTTTTCTCTTAAATTTTATTTTATTTTGTGGGGGAGGTTGCAAGGGGAGAGGGTATATGCAAACGGATGGGGAAATGAATGGGATGGAGGTGCATGATGTGAAAGACACCAAGGATAACTAATGAAGAGAGTTAAAAAATGACATCACAAAATTTTAGGCAGAAGGATAGAACAATAAAACATCATCCTTTGTGAGGTAATCCAGACCCAGAAAGACAAATATAGTATTATTTGCTTATAAGTGGATATTAGCTGTTAAGTAAATGATAACCAAGCTACAATCTGTAGACCCAGATGGTCAGGTAAAGAGTATGGGTATGTGTGTGTAAGTATATGTTTGCTTGTGTGTATGTGTATGTGTTTCACAGAAAGCTGGTTAAGAGGAGAGACCCTGGACATGAAAGTTTTTGTTGGAATGACCAAAAATTTACTAGGTGTGTAAGATTGGACAAATTATATAAATTGTACACTTCCGGGGCTGGAGAGATGGCTCAGTGGTTAAGAGCATTGCCTGCTCTTCCAAAGGTCCTGAGTTCAATTCCCAGCAACCACATGGTGGCTCACAACAT
>NC_022034.1:36660755-36692442 GCF_000317375.1 Microtus ochrogaster | reverse complement strand
ATCTTTGTGAGTTCGAGATCAGCCTGGTCTACAAGAGCTAGTTCCAGGACAGGCTCCAAAACCACAGAGAAACCCTGTCTCAAAAAACCAAAAAATAATATTAAATAAATAAATAAATTGTACACTTCAAGTATCTTATCTATATAGTGGGATAAGAATATTACTATCTGGGCTGGAGAGATGGTTCAGAGGTTAAGAGCACTGACTGTTCTTCCAAAGGTCCTGAGTTCAATTCCCGGCAACTACATGGTGGCTCACAACCATCTGTAATGAGGTCTGGCGCCCTCCTCTGGCCTGCAGACATACATGGAAGGAATGCTGTATACATAAATAAATAAATATTTAAAAAAAAGAATATTACTATCTAAAGTCATATTGAGAAGTACTAAAATGTTTGACTAATATTGTAATGAATTTTTCTTAACATGTATGAACAGATTATTGTGTGAACCCAGACAATGACCAATCCCTTCTTCCAAAACAGGAAACCAGCAGCTCTCATGAACCACCAAGAAGAGGTCCGCATAAGCTGTTTGTCTTGGTTTGGTTGTATGGGGAAGGGGAAAGAAAGGTACTCAGAGCTGTTGAGGTGGCATTGACCTGTAGACCCAGACACTTGGATGACTTCTTCAGACCAGGAATACAAAAATAGCTTATGCAACAAACCCTGTTGAAGGAGAAAGATGACAAGGGGGAGGCAAGGAATCAGAAGTAGGAAATATGGTGGCATCTCACAAATATGGGAGAGAGGAAGCCAAGAAGTCAGGAGGAACAGAAATGGAAAGAGAGATGAAGTAATTTTCAAAAAGTTAAAAGGGAATGTAATAAGGGCACAGTGAACTAGAAGTGTATGGTAATATTCTGTTTTTACTTTATTGTCTAATAGTCCCAAATGTTATGTAACTTGCTTTTTGATTGTGCTGAATTGAAGCTTTTGATCCTCCTGACTCAGTTCTCCAAGTACTGGGATTTATGTGAGCAACTGCATTCTCAATTTTTATCTAAGTCATATTGACGGACTTTGCAATTCTATGATGAACACATGAACTAATGCCTCCTTTAAAGCACTATGGAATAGATATGGGAATGTTTGTTGGTTTGTTTTCAAATCAGTGCATTTGAGAATTTGAGAGGGAGTGGGGTAGAGAGTACTGAAGTGGGAGAGGGAGCAAGAAAATGATGTGAATGCAATACTCGTGCATGAAATTCACAAAAAATAATAAAACTAACTTTTAGAGTGTGATATTATTTAGACTGTATTTCAAAGAAGTTGGTTTCTCACCATCAATTTACTGTGTCTAATACCACTGGTTTCTCCCGAAGATCAGGGCACCATTTCCAAATTACAGATCCAGAAACTGCCATCTCACCTGATACTGAAATTTACCTCCTCCATACTGTGAAGTGACACTATCAACAACTGTTTAGTTGTATTTTCCATGTGAAATCCGGTTCATTGTCTCATCATCAGCTCTTCCATGAACTGGGGCCAAAGAGGAACAGGGCAATAACTAATACGATGGAGGGAACCTTTAAGATAAACAGCAGTCATGTCAATCTGGGCCTTCTGAGAGGAGTTTTTTCTTTAAATCTATAGCCATCCTTAAAATACGAATGGCCTATAAGAATGGAAATCCCCATAGGTCAAAGCAGTGAGATCTGAAATTCATTCAATATTTCAGAAATAATGGCACTGAGTCTGTTGAGTGTTTGGTGATGTTACTACCATCACCAAAAAGGGAGATGGTAGTAACTTTAATTATGTATATGAATCGAGGACAAATTGACTTAATGAGAAAACTCATGAAAGAAATAGTTCTTTAAAATAACTATTTCCTTCTTTGTAAGTAAGAGCAGATTTTCCAAATTATCTTCAGTCCTTACTTACAATTAATATTTATTGGTGACATACTCTTTTAATCCCAGTACTTGGGAGGCAGAGGCAGGCATATCTCTGTGAGTCTAAGGCCAGCCTACTCCAGAGTGAGTTCCAGGGCCGACCCTACAGTTACAGAGATACCATCTTTAAAAAAAAAAAAAGAACAAAAAAACCTCCAGAAGATCAAGTAACAGATACTTTAAAGAGTTCTTAACACTAAAAATTTAAGAGAAGAAAAGCATTTGTGCTTATTCATGTAATTTACACAAATATTTAAAATGTTTCTTGACCCCAAATTGTCCAACAATTTATGTTTTTTGCATGAATAGACATTTTATTTTACTTTGAAAACCACATGAAGTTATATCATCTGTAGTTTACACATGAAGAAATGTAAGCCAATAAAAGTGTTCCACATGCCAAGAAAACCAAGTGAGGCCTCTCTTGATCTGGGAGTTTGGGTCTGTGTCTGCCAATGAAGAAGGTCACCCCTTGATTATTTTCAAACTTGCCTACTCTCTAACTCAGATGTGCAGAAGAGACAGAAACTCTGTCTATAGCATGCAATAATAATGGTTCTTAGCTGGTTATTCAATGTATTTTGTTAAATGCCAAATTCAGGGTCATTTCATTTCACTTTAATAGAAATTACAGGAATCATAATCTTTCAAAAATGAACCAGTGGGAAATTTGTGGATTTTCAAATCAGTACTTACACTGAAAAAAAATCTGCATTGCTACATAGATGTGAATCCCAACTGATGAGCATAAAATAATTCCCTGAAATGCAATCATAATCTATTTTAACAAGACAAATCTTCCCCAAGTTTTCTTTCACATCACCTACTATGATGCCAAGTCAGTTTCTCCCTACAAAGATAAACTGTTTACAGAATTTGCAATTTTCTAACAAAATACATGCAGAATATTGACAAGTAAGAGCCTGGTGTGAGCCACCCTGTAACAAATTTTAAAATCCTTGAGTAAATATCATCATAGCATTTTCCTGCCGTGCTCTGCTTCTTGTCAGAGACGCTTAGCAAGATTAGCAAAATTTTAAGCCTAGCAATTTTTAAGTTGTTTTGTTCCATGTGGATGAAAGACGATATTTGTAAGTTCTGCTACATTCTCCTCAAGCAAGCTTTCTTTAACAACCAAAAATCATCTGTGTGATTACAGCACAATTACCTTGACTTCAATTCTAAATGTGACAATTCTTATTTGACATCTGTCCCTTGATTTCTGTAAGTGGCTAGAGTACTTACTCCTTGCCTTACAGAATCTGCTGAATGAGATAAGACAGCACATCGAAAAACACTTTCTAAGTCCTCAGGTATTATGAAAATATTAGAATAAGACTATCCACATAATTTTGAAAGACCAATAAGCCATTTGGGTTTAAGATATGAGAAATAAATGTCTAAAATTGAAGAAGTTAAATTCCATAATCCATTCTTACTATTTTCCCTCTTTGCAAAGAAATACTCAAACTTGAATACGAGATAACCTGAAAATTACTAATTCCATTTCTACCCAGATATAAGGAACTTAACCAAATAGCCAGTTTCTACCTTCCTCTGTGGTCTTTGCTAGCTTACGTTGCTCATAAAATCAAAATCAAATTTAGTTCTTTGTAATTGGGTTTATTTTTTTTCCTGTGGCCCCTCTTTACTTCCCATGTTACTTTCTAAGATCTATTCACTTTAGAATTCATACTTTCTTTTTTTATTTTGTTATCTGTTACCTACCTTATTTAAGAATTCAGAATACATTCTTTTCTCATTTTACATAGCTATCCCTGTTTCCACTCCCATCCCTTCTCGCAAACTTCCCGTTTCTTCACGACCCTCCATCCGCTCTTCAGAAAGGGTAAGGCTTCCCATGGGGAGTCAACAAAGCCTGGCACTTTATTTTGAGGTAAGACCAAGGCCTTTCCCCCATATCTAGGCTGAGCAAGCTATCACCACAAAAAGAATGTGCTACTAGATGCCAGTTCAAGCACTAGGGATAAATTTTGGTCCCAATGCCAGTGATCCCACTTACTTCCCAAGCCTCACAACTGTGCTCCACATTCAGTGGCCCTAGTTTGGTCCTATGCAGGTCCCCTCCCTGCTATCAGTCCAAAGGCAGTGAGCTCTCACTATCTCAGATCAGCTGTTTTCTGTGGGCATCACCATCATGGTCTTGACCTCTTTGCTCATAATATCACTTTGCCCTCTCTTGGGCTGGTCTCTGGTAGCTCGGCCCAGTGCTTCACTGTAGATCTCTGTATCTGCTTCCATCAGTTTGTTGGTGGAAGGTTCTATGATGACAATTAAGGTAGTCATCAATCTGATTATAGGTGAAGGCCAGTATAGGCATCTTCTTAGCTGTTGCTTAGAGACTAAGCTGAGGTCATACTTGTGGATTCCAGGGAATTTCCCTAGTGTGTGTTCCTCACTAGCCCTTTAATGACTCCCTCAATCGAGATATCTCTTTTCTTTCTCTCTGTCACTGTTCTTTCCTCTTCAAGAGCATCCCTATCCATTGTGTTCTTGTCCTCCCTCCCCTTCATCACTCCCTGTCCCCTTCCATCCTCTCTTGTCTGCTTCTCACCTAATTTTCTCAGGAAGTCTTGTCTGTTTCCCCTTCTGAGATGGATCCATGTATGTCTCTCTTAGGATTTTCCAGTTACCTATCTTCTCTGGGATCACAGACTATAGGCTGGTTATACTTTGCTTTACATCTAATATCCACCTATGAGTAAGTACATACCATGTTTGTCTATCTGGGCAACTGAAGATCAATAAATTCAATGTAGTACATGTATACAATAAAATACTACTCAGCAGTAAAGAACAATGACATCTTGAAAAAAATTTGCATGCAAATGGATGGAACTAGAAAGACTCATTCTGAGAGAGATAACCTAGAATTTATACTTTTTTGAACATACTTATTATTATTTATGGGGGAGACTGGGGTTTGATGACTAAACCGAGAGCCATGGGCTTGCTAAGCAAACATTCTATAACAGTGCTAAATCCCCAACCTTAACACACACACACGTTGATTATGGGTCCTTATGTGCTGTCATGGTTGCTTTTAGAATGAGAGTTTGTTTTGCCTTCTTTAATTGCAGCGAGCAAATCAAATTGCCATAGATACTTGTGATCTGATTTTAATGTAATTTTGGGATTGAATAGGAAGAACAGAACTATAATAAATATGACAAGTATAAACTGGACCAACTAATATAAATTCTGGCTCCATTTCACATTCTAAATTAGCCTTTAAAAATCAGAATTTTGACTCTCATTAACTTCAATAACTATCAGCTTATATTTCATTTTTACTCTAGATTATACTCACTAGATGATGTAATACAAGTTTACCAAGTTATAGCATAGCTTACTTAAAGTAAAATATGATTAAGGTTTTTTGTGCCCCTATTGAGTTTCTTTTATAAAACATATTTGGGAAATGTAAACAGAATTATGGGTTATTATCAAGTTCTCTATATAAGGATTTTATTTATGTCTTCTAAAGATATTACCATTCAATTGTAAAAAAATAGTGGAAACATATGTCATATAAAAACAAAGACATATTTTATATAAAATCAAAGTAAATTATATAAGCATTTTGATTAGGTAGTAATATAATCTCTTAAAAATGCTCATTTGGTTTTATCAGTCACATATAAGACTGATTCCATTATCATGCAAAACTGCATAATATTTTATTTCTTCAAGTTATTTTGGTAACTAAAATAATTTGGCCAACAAAGACTCCTAGAAAGACAAAAATTTAGAAAAAGTGTGGCAGACTATACATAGGTCTTGAGTATGTGATGCACATATTGCAATATCAGATCAAATTATTTATTAATATTTACAACTTTATTTTGACACCTATAGCATTATATATCTGTGATAAGTAAACCTTTGAAAACAGCTGTGGTGAAATATGTTTTATTACTACAATACTGATTATACTCATGTAGGTACATTTTCATTTTTTACTAACAATTTCTTCTATAAAAACTCTTGATTTTAAATTTCTAGTAAGCTAAAAATGTATTGGTTAAAGTATTAACAACTCATATTCCAAGCATATATTTATTTATTACAAACTGAGGCTAGGGGATACTGTGGTAAACTGCAGACTTCTCACATGTCAGTCTCAAAAACAAGACAGGGAAGGGAGGGGCAGAGGGATGGAGAGAAGAAAGGACAAGAGAGCAGGAGAGTAGAGAGAATTGTCAAAAAAAAAAACAGAAAGAAGGGGAAGAACAAGGCATGACTTGCCTCTACTGTTATAGCACACATGGAAAAGTAACTTAAAAAAGGATTTATTCTGGCTCACAGTTCCAAGATACAATGAATCACAAGACAAAATCATGGCAGTAGGAAGGAATTTGAAGCAACAGATAACATGGTATGCATGTCCTGAAGCACAGACTGTGAACAGTGGTGCTCAACTCGAGTTCTCTTTTTAGTTAGGTCCAGGACCCTAGCCCATGAAATCATGTTGTCAATAGTTTGGGTATGTCTTCCCACCTAAATTTTCGTAGTAGAAAATTCCTTGTACACAAGACAAAAGGCATGTCTCCTTGGTGGGTCTAGATTCTGTGAAGTTGTCAGTTAAGAACTATCAGAGAAGGAGGGAATGAAGGAAAGAAAAGGAGGGGGGGATTTTTTTCTTAAAGTATAGCAAATATTTCTCTTAGTAGTTGAGTTTGTGTATATAGCTAGATTCAATCAATACAGGACATTCAATTAAGCACTAATTATTCTATTATTTTTTTCTACTTTGCTTTCATTTTCACCAATGAATTCATGGTTATAATATATTGGGTCTAATATAAAGTCAATGATAATAATTTAAGAGCTATTTGAAGATTATCACAAAAGATACTTCAATGGCCCACCTTCACATGACATATAACTGAGAAATTGCTAAACTAACCATCAGAAGTATTTATGAAAGTTTCACAGTATAACTCCATTTACCCTTTAACTGAAAGGTTTAGAGATATTTCCAAAAGCCTAACTGATAGAGCCCTTCCCGAGAGACAAAGCCGTTTTTAGTATGAAATCCACAAAAACTTAGCAAATACCACTGCAAGTCTCAGATATCTTCAGTTTACAGGAGAGCCTGAAGGAGAGATGAGAGAAAACAGAAGCCTAGGTTGACTAAGTGATCCCCAAGAGTGGGAAACCTCCCTGGCGTACAGAGACTCAAGTCCTGCCCCACATTTCCACCACAGGCTGCCAATGGCTAGCAATCCCTATTTCACTCTTCGGGAGTCCTGGGAGAAGATGTTTCTTTTCCCAAGCCTGTTACCTAGTTCCTTCCATTGTTTCTGAGGAAAAGGTTTGACTCATACAAATATTAACTGTTTCCTCCTCTGGCCAATGCTTTAATTTAGTCCTGACAGAGTTCTCTCTCACACCATGACACAAGAAAGGCAGTTCTCCTGTGTCTCGGGAGATAGTTTCTGTAGGGCAGATTATGTTTTTTTTTTTTTATTTTGTTTTGTTTTTTATTGGCAAAGCTGCCTAGTGCTATAGGCTTAGCAAAATAAATGGCATGCCCAGATCAAAAAGTTGTAAACAGACACAGCCTGCTATCTCTTGACATGCCAAGTTAGTGGAATTACTGAGCAGAAAAGTAAAAAGGGAGGCTAGCTGAGGTCCTTTCCCAGCAAACTGCCTCAGCCAGTAAAAATCTAGATTCCATTTCTTCCAGTTATTGCCTGAGGTTACTCTTACTTTCAGAACTCCAACCCAACCTCTTTCGCATTCACATACAAACACGCAGATACACATACCAGGTGAACTAAATAACCATGTTTCATATGGAGGGGAGGGGAGAGTGCAGTAAAAAGTCAGCCTATGTTTTGCTGATGATTTCAATTATTTCAACAGCATACTGAAGAATTGTTCTTCAGTCCTTTCTCTATTGAGCTTGACCTAAACTGACTGATTTAGAACTCAACCACTGCCTGTGCTCTGAGTTACACACTGGTTTAAGACATGTATCAACAATAAGAAAATAATGACACGGGTTACAAAGATAAGGAAGAAAATAACAAAAATAAGTTTTATTTATATAGATGATATAAATGTTTTAGTATATCATTAGTTTAAAAAATGGCGTAAGAATTATAATAGGAAAATAATAATTAAATCTATAATTTCTCAAATATAAAAATACTTGTTTTACTTGTAAACTGGATGCATGGACACAAAAAATGTCGTGGTGTGCATTTTTGTCCAGTTATTTCTTCAGTAAAATAAGATATTATTTCAAAGCTGGTGAAAATATTCAATGTCATAACAATTAAAAAGATAATAAAAGAGAGTCTTAGCATTCAGGTCACATGTTCTGAAACTTCAATTTGCTATTCCATATAGATAATTCAACAGTGTCTTTAAGAACAAGAATTGTGGTCTTACCTGACTGGAATTCCATTCACTTTTGCCATTTATTAACTCCATGACTGTGATCAAATTATTTAACTTTTCCTGGATGCAATTTCCTTATCAATAATGTGCACTGAATAACAACCTGTCTTTCAAAGAGTTATTATTACTGTAAGATCCAATGAACTAAATTTTATAAAGTAGTAAAAAGCACATGAAGTACATAATTTGGAATAGAGTAACCAACAAATTGTGTAAAAATTCAAAACCATGCCAGGCGGTGAAGGTGCAGGACTTTAATCCCAGCACTAGAGAGGCAGAAGTGGGCAGATCTCTGTGGATTCCAGGACAGCCTGGTCTACAGGGCAAGTTCCAGGACAGCCAAGGCTACACAGAGAAACTCTGTATGAAAAAAACAAGAAAAAAGAAAGAGAGAGAGAGAGAGAGAAAGAAAGACCAAAAAAAAAAAAATTAAAGCCACTAAGTATGTACAGGTAAATGTCTCTTTTTGTGCTTAGCTACAGAAACACACTAATGTGTCCCAGCTATGGAAAATAATCCTCACAGGGTTACAACCCATTAAAGTGACTGATACTCAAAATAAGGGCCTTAAAGTGTCAGAAAAATTCAAGAAGTTTCAAGTGTATTTTACTTTCAGCTTGAGAATTATTGAAATTTAGGATTTAAAGAGGATGCTCTATGGAAAGCATTTTATATTCATGTAACAAATAACTCTAATGCACTTCCTCTGCACTTATTTCCTCTAATTCTTACATGCAACATCTGAAAGTATATAATCCGTCAATTACGAGGAGCAAACCTTGGGTAAGGTCAAGGAAACTGGTGCAAGATCACGAAGTCAGCAAAATTCAGTGTGACTAAATCCATGGACTATCAGTTTGTGTTCATAATAATTCCTGAGATTTTTTTTTTAGGAGTTAACCCTTCACATGTAAGACTCAGTTTTGTTGGTCACTACTGAAAGAACTCCCTTAAATCTAAGGACAATTCAATATAACTGGAAGGTCTTCATGAATTTGAGAAAATTTTATAAAGAAAAAAAATCCTTCCGTACCTATATTACCATCATCAGTTCTACTCAGTGACCCACTTTACACTTCAGACTTCCATGTACAGCACATAGCAGAGCCCAGTAGATCACTTTCCTCCACAATCTCTTGCCTTTTGTGTACTAATGTACTAATCGGTTCATAAACAGCATAGCAAGACAGAGACTGTCAGTTCAATAATTATTGATGCCACTAGAGAAAGCCATTGAAGCAAACACAAATGAAGAGGGCCCTTGTAGAATATCAATCACCTAAAGTCCCTCTTTGACTCCTTTTGTGTCAGGGAGTTTATTACCTGCTAATTGTAAGACTATTGCTAGCTCAAACACTTGATAACTTGCCTGTCCTTTTTAGTCCTTTTTCTTCTAGATATCTTTCTTACCATTTGTTTTGAATCCTTCTCTTATCATCTCCTCAGTTATTACACCTCAGAACACACCCTTCTCAAAGAACATATAATCATGAGTCTTGATGAGTATGTATCCCTTTTAATATCAATTGACAACACATGGTAAGAGTTACAAACACTAATTAGAATAGGTTGAGTGTGAGTTCTTGGAAGGCAAGGCTGTAGGTACAGGGTCAATACATTACCTATCTTTTCGTTTCTATCTTTCTGTATATGAATAAACACACAAACACACACACACACACTCACACTCATACAGGTGTGCACATTTCCCACATGTCAAAAGTGGCAATTTCACAACTCCCTAATATTTCCCAGAGCATGGGTGCATGAAGCCCAATGTGGGTCAGTAGAATGGCTAGGGCAGAAACCGAGCCCTGTGTTGTATTTAAATGAAAAAGATAGCAGCTACTGAAATGAATTTTCCCATTAGAATCACAGAGTCAAAACGTCTGTCTTGTCAACAGGTTTTCAGTGACTTCTGAATTAAATAATATGAATTTCACTCGAACTAATGTCGAGTAAGATACCATGCTAACATGCGCAAACGTGGATCATGACATTAAATACTATTTCAAAGAAAAAAGAGAGAAAAGACAGGGTCCCTTTTCTACAGCAGAGATATATGTGGGCATCGTCCTAGTCTTCCAACAGACAGTCAATATGGGTAGCACAACTACCATACTGTTTTAGTTTTTTAATCTATTAATTGAGATTTAGATGTCTAGAAGTTCACTAATAGATTCAAGTATTAAGGATAATAATAGTGTACATTTTAAAGATAAAAATAAATTTTCTGTAATGATAAATAATATACCTCAAATTTCAGTTCAAAGTAGTTAAAATAGCCCTACTGAAAGACTAACTGTGATGTTATATTAACCCTATTTAATTGCAATTATCTCCTTTATATTCTTCAATATTCAAGACCATTGATGCAATATCATATTCCAGGTAAAAAGTTAAGGAAAGAAATAAGAAGAATAAATGAGTTTTGTTCTCCATAAATTAAATGTCATGAGACACAGATAGAAGTGAAACTGTAATTAAAATATCCTATCCAAAGTTCTAAGAAGGAATATTGCTCACTTTAGGTTCAAAGTTGGAAGAACTAAGTTACTGAAACTAGGTCCATGGACATCCAAGAAGATCACTTCTAAGCTCACAGCTAAAAAAGGATTATTTGGTGAGGAAAGAACTTAAGAATGAGTCTGGATAAAAGATGGGTGCACATACAACGTAAGGAAGTTAGTGGTTCTGGTACAGTCCCAGAACAGCCAGAACCAGGAAGCATGGAGCACTGAAGCTAAAACAGCTTCATCTCTGGGTATTCCTTGTACCAGCTCCTTCAAAGCTCTGAATAGGTCCTAGCTTTGTCTCCAGATCTTTATCTGTGTGAAAGAAAAAAAAGCTATCAAATATTTATCTATATCAAAATAACTTAGCAGGCCTAAGTTAGGTATCGTTGGGGATAATGGATTAAAATGGAATACACACACACACACACACACACATATACATACATATACATATATTAAGTTAGAGAGACACTTTAAAAAATAAGTAATACAGTTTATGTTAATGACTTTATTCACAAAATACAGGCATTAGAACACCTATTGTGGGAAGGTTAAAGCTTAGGCATTCTGGAGAGTTGTTTAGTGTGGCCCTCGGCTGCTAATGGAAACAGGCAGGTCTGTCGAGAACTCTCAATGAGAGCCACTCTAAGGAGTAAAGTGATGGTTCAGAAAAATTGTTCCTTGTGTTCATTATGTGCACTAATAAGTCTCCATTAGTTTATAAATTCAGGATATTTTATTAGACGTTATAAGGTACACATGTCTCACCTTTTTTTTATAAATAAAGCATAGAAAATGTTTATCTGGTTTACATCATTAAACAGTGTCTACTCTCATTTAATTAAGGTTTGTTTGTCCTTCCTTTTCTCTCTTTCAGGGAAAACCCACTCACTCTTTAGTTCTAAGAAGTATTGGCTGCTGGCATCCTTCTGAGATGAATCCTTCTGAGACATCACTTGGGCCTGAGGAATCTGCTTTCCCTAAGGTTAATCCTCTATTGGATGCCTGTTACATCCAAAGGTCCAGATAGCAGGAGAAAACTGCCACTTAGTGAAAACAAGGTGTTCTTCAGGATCCTGTGCACCCTGTCTAAACCTCGAATGCAAACTCCTAACCGCTAGGTCATCCTTCCCTATCCTGCTTTCCACTCTCTCACAGCTGATGCGCCCAAGCAATGACCCCAAAATGAGGAATTTCTGCCAGAAATCCTCCCACTAAGAACCTATTCCTCAGGAAAAGCAATTCAGTAGCTAATGCCAGAATAACAAAAATTATATAGAGAATGTTCTAGTTCTTGTATATTCTTCACCTGACTGGGGATTGAGGTAGAGCAAAGACATATGTCCTATGAAAGCAGAGTTCAAAGAAAAAATAATTGAGTTAAAAGGAAAAAGGGGTACACTGTGGTTGTCATAACACAAGATGCACAGTGGGAAGAAATACATTGGTTGGCTGAATAAAAAAGATGTTTTTAAAAAGGAAGTGAATTGTGAAATAAGTCTTCAAAAATCAAGAAATTACTGACATTCCTTTTGTTGTCAGTCAGGGCAGAGGGGCAGTGGAGTGGGGGCAAATGAACAGCCTAAAGATCTCGTATGCAAAACAGATGGAGGGGAGAAAAGCCCATGCAGAGGTCTCCTATATGAGACAGAGAGAAGAAAGGTCTAAAAACGCTAAGAAAGCAAGTAGTGGGCTAAATGCCAAAGCTTATGAAACTCAGAAGAAAATGAGATTTGTAATGAGCAACCAGGGTCATTCACAGATGTCTGAACATTATAAGTGTGCTAGATTCAGGTTAGGGCAGAGAACGGAAAAGGCCTGGAGGAAAACTCCAGCATTCTGTTTCCTCAGCTTGATCCAGTTTGAATCTAGTCAGGGACTACAGCTCAGGGTAAGAAGCCGAATGCTACCTGCCAAGAGTTTTTAGTATTCCTAATGACAACCTAGTCTAAGGTGTGAGAAAAAAAAACCCACCCAGAATAGTTAGTAATATTTATATCAGTTTACACCCAGATCCAAGCTGAAGAAATAAAAAGCAAGGTTAAGATGACAAGTATAAGGGACGTGGTAGGCTGGAAAGCAGTCATGGTGTAAAGGGCAATACGTGACCTGTGGCTTTGTCAGAAGTTAAACAAGTTCAGAATAGAAATAATGACTGAGCGAGACTGAAAAGGATGAAAGCTTGAACATCGGGGTCTGGACAAACAGGTTGTTAATTACCTGAAATGTGTATGAGGTCAGCAGTGTATCACAAACAGCCTAACAGAGGAAAAGCTGAGTGCTATGGCTGTGATGGATGTAAACACATAGAAGAGATGCAGACTTCCACCCATGAGGAAAGACAACACTGATGGTATGTTCTGAAGTAAATTGTAAGCTCAACCACACTGTTACATTAGAACCATAAGTCAATGTCAGCTTTCCTGGTTCCTAAACCAAGTCTAAATGCCATTTTGTACCAAGAAATTGACAGCCTCCAAGCTGTACTAAACGTCATCCATGACAGGCACAGTCATGGCTAGTCACAGCTTACTCCGGCGTAAAAACTGAGGTCAATGTTTCTAAGACCATCTGGAATACACTGTGAGTTCCAGAAGGGGACAGGCGCCTCTGGGGTTGGCTGCTGAGCTATGGCAGCTATCGGTAATGCCCTGGGTTGAGGCAGGTGGCATCTGCTAGCAGGACTCTCCGAGTAAAAATAGGAACATTGCCTTTGTGTATGTCCCTCATTAATTCACCTATATCTGAGCCATGCTTCCAGAGGAAAATTGGGGCAGAGCATGCCACGAACCCAATCCGAAAAGCCCTGCAGGTCACCTGTCTAAACACATACCAGGATCTGCCTCTGCACTTCAGCCAGCCTTCCTCCTCTGTGCTTTTAAACCGTACAATTGAAAATTCACACACAGTTACTTAAAAAAAAAAAAAAACTGAATGATGCCACTTTTCCAAATGACTTGAATAAGGCTGGCCTTATTTTGCATCCTCTCGACTGGAGTAGCTGCAATAGCCAGGATAACTGGACAGTTGATCCTAGTCGATGAGCCTCAGAACTGGACCAACAACTATGGCAAATAAAGCACTCTGGGAATTTCATCTGGCAACTGTTATAAAAAGCTTATCTGACTCTAAACAACTTAGAAGAGAAAATTTTAAAGGGGGATACTAAAGTTTGACAGAATTTGAGGGATGAAGATGAGACACGCAATGTAGAGGTCAACTCCATTTGCTGAATGTGACGTAGGCCCCCAGAACTGATGGCAACAGACAACTGAGGATGTTTTATAAATGAAGCGATTTAAGAATGGGTTGAAAGGAAATGAACAGGAAAGGTATGATGAGAGTACCTAAGATAGTAACAATGATTCACTGACTACTAGAAATTCTGGTTTTCTTTCTTTTTTTAACTTTTTTTTAAAATTTATTTATTTATTAAAGATTTCTGTCTCTTCCCCGCCACCGCCTCCCATTTCCCTCCCCCTCCCCCAATCAAGTTCTCCTCCCTTCCTCAACCCGAAGAGAAATCAGGGTTCCCTGCCCTGTGGGAAGTCCAAGGAACCCCCACCTCCATCTATTTCTAGTAAGGTGAGCATCCAAACTGCCTAGGCTCCTACAAAGCCAGTACGTGCAGTAGGATCAGGGACCCATTGCCATTGTTCTTGAGTTCTCAGTAGTCCTCATTGTCCGCTATGTTAAAACAATCTTATTTTACATACCAACCCGGTTCTCTCTGCCTCCCCTTCTCCCACTCCTCCACCTTCTTTCCATCCTACCTCCCATTCAGTCCTCAGCGTGAATCCTTCCATGGGAGTCAACAAACTTCATCTCTCTTTAGGCAGGACCAAGGCCCTCTCCCTTGCATCTAGGCTGAGCAAGGTATCCCTTCATAAGGAGTGGACACCAAAGAGCCATGGCATACACTAGGGATAAATACTGGTTCCACTGCTAGTGGCCCCACAAACTACCCAGTTCACAAATCTGTCACATACACTCAGAGGGCCTAGTTCTATCCTTTTGCAGGTCCTCCCAGCTTTCTAAGGCCAATAGAAAAAGATGGGTTCTGAAGTCTACCACTTACTTCTTGTCCCTCAGAAGGCTCCTTCTCAGGGATGGTACATACTGCATTTTATCTCTAGAATGCTAGGCATATTGTTCCTCATAAAGCAATGGCTTAGTTGAGGTACCTTCTTGCCCAAGCATTTTATACATAAACCATAGTATCCTTCAAAATGATGTCAGAAACAGTGGAAAAGAAAATATTATTTTCTGTGCCTGAAAAACATCTTTTCATACTCTTCATATTCACCAAATAACTTCACTGCTCACCAGCTCTGCTTGCCTTTGACATCACCCAAAGAAAACGCAGGAGCATGTCAATGCTTAGAGCACATTAATGAAACTTAAAATATGTTCGCCAAAGAGATGAAAAGTCAAACTCATCCTAGGAATTGTTTATTATAACTGATAGGGAAAGAGTTGCCTAAAATTTAGCTTATTTAATTGTCAAGAAATGTTTCATGCAATATCTGATTCTAACCCTGACTCTTATTGAACAACCAAACATTCTGTTTCTTGTGAATGACATCATCTTCCTTAACTCAGATGCTGCAACAACATATTACATTTTTCTTTTTGCACATCCATGGTGTTGCAACAAAATTATTATTTATAGAATGGATGACGATATAGCTTTAATTTTAATCCTAAATTGTCCACTTACTTTGTAACTTCCTAAAACTTCATATGCCTCGTTCCCTACATGGCAATTGAGAAAAATAAGGCATGTTTCAATAAAATTCTATTATCAATGCCATGAGAGTATACAAGTGAAGCTTTTAGAATGCTGTGGACACACACTACTAGAATCTTTATGTCTTCTTCTCTGCTTATATAGTCATTGTTCCTCACTTTTACTTTTAGAACTCATATGCCAACCACAAATAGTTGTACTGCAAATATTTGTTATGTTGATGAATGTCATCTACTATGCACAGTATTCCTATAAAACAGGTATCATTATTCTTTCATTAGAACTGAGAAAGATGCATCTTCAGGAAGAGCTTCAAGTCATCAGTTGCAGAGCAAAGACTTGAAATCAAGAGAAGGTGACGCATATAAATGCTTTTCTACTATCCCATACAGAAGCCGAGTATAATGTAGGACTTTGCTATTCAAAAGACAACCACACGAAATCTTCGCTGGGGGAAATCTCAACAAAGACAGCCAAGCACAAAGTGTTTTTATGTTCTGTTTCATTTCAGAGATTCTTATTGTAATTCAGTAATTAGGTATCTCATCCTCAGAGTTCTATTTCTGGCATTTGTTCCATTGCCATAATGAGAACATCTCAGGGAGTGCAATGAGCATCACAGTTGCTCATAATGGAATGTGGTCAAAAAATACTGCGGAATAGAAAGGAAGGTCAGGAACAAAGAGGAGGAATTAAATATAGACAGACTTACTACCAGACTACTCACACCAATGATTTTTCTTAGAAAGGGTTGAGTGAGAGAGATGTGATTCGAAAATAATGTCATCCATGCTGGGTCTGTCCTAGGAAGAATGCCCAGCTGTCACACTAATGTCCCACCTGCTCTGTAGGCATGCTCCAGACTCCAGAGAAAAGAACTTGGAAGAGGCTGAAAGGAGCTGAATAGTTGACAAGAAAGCAGATTAGAACATTGAGTAGCAACCTGCCATATGATGTTCACAGAAAATGCCCATTACAAGATGTCGCATTCACATTGCACATATTAGCGGAAGAGAAAATATGCTCCCCTTGCCTGAAAAAGCTGGCTTAGGTTGACAAACAAAAGTACAGTGTGTTTAAAACTGCCTCAAGCTGGGAGTGTGAGAACTTGCTCCTTTTAAAGCACATGAGAAAAAAAGCAGTGCTGTTGAAATATATTTTCAAGCTGTATCAGTGTGCTTGTGATAGCACACTTACAATATGCTGTGTTCAACAGGATTACATGCCTTCATGCTTGTGAAAGAGGTTACAGAAGCATAGGAAGTGGAGTCCAGGAAACGAGGTTTTACATGTAAACACATATGGCTAAATCATATGTTATAATTTATTTTTACAATCAAACCCTACTGCTTCTAATTAGACAATTTATAATAGTTCCAGGACCTGTTGATTGCTGAGAGGTCATTATCATACTATTGATAAACACTTGATTTTAATTGTAATGTGTGTGCATATATAAACTATGAGTCAAGATGCGTAGCTCTTTCCTAATAACTCTATAGTGTCTGATGGAAGTGCACTTGGGTACATAAATGTTACTGCTCTGCCAAAGCAATTAATAGATTAGAGCTGTGTATAGTCTTGCCAGTGCAATTAGAAGCCACAGTGAGACATAGAAAGGAGAAAACAAAGGCAGAGAACAAAACAGGTATTACACCTGAGCTTATGGTCCTCGAAATGCAAAGATAAATATGACTTTCTATAATCTCAAGTATACTTGTTATTTGGGGAAACGTTATGATAAACATATTAATAATTATTAATTAATTAAATATTAATGTGTTGGAATCAGACTAAAATATCATACTGCTGGGCTGACTTCCCCCAATGGGACATAACACTGCATATTCCCAATCACTAGTGTGTGAAGATGGACCTCTAACTCTAGGCATGGTATATAGGTACCTCCCATACAAATCTGATCATTCTGATGTTTGTGTTACAGTCCTTGTCACTTCCTGCTCATACACTTCCCGTCTGTGTAGTTATGTACAATTGAGAAATGTAGTCTCATCTATACAAATTTTCTTGCATACCACCTAGCTCTGCAAATATTTATACTCATATATAGAGTATTATAATGCTAAAACCTATGGATGTTGTTTCCATTACACATTTTTAATTCAAAACTTTAAAAGTGTGAGCATCTCAAAGGGATGAACATGTAGCCTGTGAAACACCATTTACAACTATATGGGTATGCAGCAGAGGAGAGGAGCTATTTCATCAATTTGCAGTAGGACAAACAAAATACCTACGTATTGTTACCTCATAAACGATAGAAACTCTGTGCAGTTTTTGAAGCCTGGAATGTAAAATAAAGACATACAACTTGATCTGCCCTGGAGAAGGCTTTCGTTCTGCCACCCCACATGGTGAGTGAACACTGTCCCAACACAGCAGACAACAGAAGTGAAGGGAAATAATACATTCACACCTCATTTACATGGGCATAAATTAAATTCCTGAAAACCCACTGGGATGAAGCAATTCCTGATAGCCCAAACTCTTCATGCTACCATATCACTAAGTTTTAACGTATGAAATTTGGGAATACAGCTAAAACAATGTAGACTAATCAATTAGTAGGTTCAGAAAAGTGAATCTGGCATGCCTGATTATAATATTTGAGAAGGCAGGTAATAAGCTGAAATTTCCAATTATATGACACCCAGAAGGGTTTCTTAGTTTCTTGAATGTCATCTCTACCTGTTTGCAAATTTGAGTGTATTTCTGTGATTGATGGGAGTGGAGCTAAGAGGTCAGTAATAACAGGTTGGGATAATAGAATAGAATGGGGAGGCAATATTATAAATAATTTTCTGTCTATGGAAATAATACTATTCACATAAAATTGTGATTGAAGGTGCTCACAGCCTGGCAGAGTAGAAGAGCTAATGGAATGGTCTCTAGGTGGTTCTCATGGTTCACTTTTGTTGTTGTTGTTGTTGTTGTTTGTTTAGTGAAAAAAAGAGCAGTTAAGTTAGGGCCAGCCAGGAAAACTTCCATTCCATATTAAATCCTAGTTATTACTGCTAATGATTAACAGGAGCTATGCAATAGAGTAAGATCAATCAAATCATCAGATTTATTCTATGGAATATACCCAAGGAATGCCATTCTACAAAACCAAAAATGGTGACAAGAGCTAAATGACAACAACCTGGGAAAAAAGATAAAAATGTATTTTGCTTCCTAGGCAATTGATACCAGATTAAATAGAAATAGTAGTTAAATCAACAATACTAATCAGAGTTATAAGAAGAGTATATAGTTGACTATATAATCAATTCGCCTTAACAATGCTCATTCATCAAAGAATACTTTTCTCAAAGAGCTATGGTTAGCAATAAAAACCATCTTTAAGCTTTTGTTTCCTTTGTTCTTTATTTGCGTTTTCTTTTATCTTTTTCTTTCTTCTCTATTTTTTTTGGGGGGGGCAGGGAGCAGGATTTCCTTACATAGCACTGGCTATCCTAAAACTTACTATGTAATCCAGGTTGTCCTTGAATTTAAAGAGATCTGTCTGCCTTTGCTTCTCAAGCACTGCGTTTAAAGACATGTGCCACCTTGCCCAAATAGCCTAAGCTTTCTTAACTGAAGAAGTATTATGTGTAATACCTTTGGAAATTTCTCTTTTAATGTGTACTGATTGTCTTGCCTCTAGACTTTCCTAATTTGCGATCTAGTACTAAGTGCTGTAAATTACTGTGAGTAATATAAATAGCTGGTAATGTTTGGACATAATAGAGTTCAAACTGTGGAAACAGTCATTAAAATAGAACATTATTGAGACATGAAAAGAAAAAAGGAAAAGGAAAAAGTATTTGAGCAATTCTTTGCTTGTTCTCTTAAAATGAAAGTCTTCCTGTATTTGGTAAAAGATACAGTACAAGGAGGTTTCTATAGTTTACAACGCATCTCAAATAATGGAACTTCTTGACAATATCACGTGCAACATCTAATCTCTGACAAGAATAGGGAGAAGATTACAGACTTTTTGGGAAAGTGTTCAAGATACACCACTTTCCTGAAATAGCTAAGAAGGCTATTGAAAAAGACTGTAAAATAATATTTTAAACAGTATAGAAATGGAGAATTCTAAACACCTATGAGAATAACATGACTATTAAGATTATTTTCCTCTTTCTCTAGCTCAGATGCATTTCTGGTTTTCAACTATTCTTCAAGACAAATGTGTTATTCAGTTTTCTTTTTCCAAACTTAAAATGTGTGCCAATTTGTGAACAATCTTTGCCAGTCAGTGAAATAAGCATTAAATGCAATTTTCTTAACACTGTATTATTTACTATCTCTTAAGGATTAGAACTTTGATCAAATCATATGAATAGCTTGTTTTCAACATGTTATATATGATGAATGCCTTTTCTGAAATTAGTGTACTTAACATAAAAACAATGTTTTTCCTCACTGATTTTTTTATTATGCTATTTTTCTATTTCTGGATGATATTTCATTTCTAATGCATGAGTATTGTCATTTCAAATATTTTGCAACAAACACCCTGGAGATTGTTGTACATAGTTTCTAATTCTCATATTAAGTTTAAGCTTTTTAAAGCAATTTCTTAAAAAGTTTTTTAATTACTCATTGAAAATAGAATTGTTTTCTTGCATGCATATCTCCTGAACTAAAGTTTACTGGATGAATAATTCAAAAAAAATTAATGAAGGTAAAAGATACAAGGTGTATAGCAAACAATGTCAACTAAGTCAAACGTATTTCCTGCTTCTTAAGACACATTGTCACATTCTAGTGAATGATGTCTTAGGTTTTTTTTTATTGTTCTTTATTTTATTTGTTGGTTTGTAAGAAGCCCAAAGCTGAACTTTTAAACAGATATAAAATGGAAAACAAGCTACCTTTTCTTCTTCCTTTAGTTCTGGAGAAGAATTTATTGTTCTAAACTTCAATACTCTGATTTGAGCGTCTTTTCTTTTTTTTATAGCTACAATCTAGTTGGAGTAGGAAAACATTGAAGGAGTATTTCCTTTCCTCTTTCTAAGACTCTAAAGACCATTGCTAACAGCTACATAAAGTCTCAGACAATAAGATGATTTTCCATATGCCTCAAGAAGTAATCAATCAACAGCCTAACAAAACACATACATAAAGTATACCTGCAAATAGAACTAGGCCAGGGGAGGCGGGGGAGCGTGGGCAGGATCAACTTCTGTGACTAAATGCCTAATGGTTTCAATTTAAAGGTTTTCCTATTTTGATTGTTTTGTTGCAGCTCACTGAGTCCTTTACCCAGAATAATAGACGGCTAACTCCATTCCTTTCAGGCTCAGTTCTTGAAAAGGTGGCCTTGTCTACATCAATATTATTCTAGACTCTGTTAAAAAGCTATGGTCTTGGCCAATAAGCAGTTAAAATATTAATCTGAGAAGCATCTTTAGACAAAGGTTATAAATACTCTACAATGGTAGAAAGATCTCAGGGTAAGGTGCTGGTCCCTCTTCTCTTCTGTGAAGAGTCTCAAGACTAAGCCTTATAATATGAAAATGTAGATGATACACATACAAACATAAGTAATAAAAGCAACATATTAAATTGGAAGGATGAAAGTCATCAAAGAATATTCTGTGCTCAACCAACCTATCCAATATGAAGACCAAGATTATAGTTTGTGTGTCTCTTCATAGAGAGACTAAAATGGGTTGGAAGTAGAGAATAAAAGTATTTAAGTCTTCAATATATAAGGAGTGATAATAGTACAGCAATCAGGAAACTGTTCATGCTTCCTTATACTAGGCATTCACTCTGTGCCTGGAAGCATGTTTGGCACCAAGGAAACTAAAACAAGAGGGGAAGAAAACGTTCTATCAGGGATCTTATGTTCTAGATTTCTGAGACAGAATTTCTATGAGGAAATAATAGAATAATGGAATTCAGGATGACGTTAGGTGTTAATCTTAGTTAGAGTGAAGGATAAGATTGAAGTCTGGTGTTGCATTAACTTTTCCTGAGAAAACGTGAACAAATATGCACTCACCCAAATAGGACAAAGACAGACAAAATAAATTATTACTTCTAAGTCTAATCTGGTGAACCAAGGAGTGAGGATGGTGGATCACCTACCAGGTGTGGACAGTTAACAGGAAGCTACACCCCTGAAAAATAATCTCTCCCCCCAGCAAAGTTAACTGCTTTTAAACATCTTTGGAATGGGTGGAGCATTTAATGTGTAGTGTGCTATATGTCCTGTATGCTGCCCTCTAGGAGACATTGACTCCTTTGTCCTTCCTGTTCCTCTCCTAGAGCAAAGAGTGTTAGTGGGCACAATGTTGAGTTATAACAGCAAATCATGACATTAAAAGCAAAAGATGAAAGTAGCCATGCCAAGCCTAAAGGACAGTGATCCTTAATATCAGGTATAAGCAGTTTTCAGAGGTAGCAGTTTTCCCCAAGAGCAAAACCTCCCATCTTGGATAGAAACTTCTGAAGATATAGGGTGTAAAGAAAAAGTAAAACAACAAGATATTACAGAACTGGTATAGTAGGTAGAGACTGCTCATTCATTTCCTGGCCGCTCAAATGCAAATAATCACACAGAAACTATATTAACCACAATGATGCTTGGTGAACAGCTCAGGCATGTTCCTACCTAAGCTCTTATATGTAGTGATGAGCTGCGGGCTGCGTTCCTGCCGCCTAGCCATTTATAGTGAGGAGCTGTGGGCCTGCTTTTCATCCCACCTAGTTCCCACACGGTTAGCTTTACACCCAAAATAACACATAAATTGTATTCATTTAAACACTGCCTGGCCCATTATCTCTAGCCTCTTACTGGCTAACTCTCATATCTTGATTAACCCATTTCTATTAATGTGTGTAGCACCACGAAGTGGTGGCTTACCAAGAAGATTCTAACCTGTGTCCATCTCGGAGAGGAGAACTATGGTGTCTGCCTCATTGCCTTCTTCCTCCCAGCATTCTGTTCTGTCTACTCCACCTATCTAAATTCTGCCCTATCAAAAGGCCAAGGCGGTTACTTTATTAACCAATGAAGGTAACACATATACAGATGACCTTCCTCTATCACTTATATCTTAAACTAACCCATTTCTGTTATTTTATATTGCTACAAGGCTGCCGTCTACCAATAAGGTTGCATCTGGTGTCTGTATCCTTCAGCAACTACATGGTGTCTCCTTTGTTCTGTCTACTCTCTCTATAAAAATCTCTTCCAGCCTGGAGATATTCTGCTACGCCGTTAAACCAAAGCAGCTTTATTCATTACTCAATAAAAACAACATATATACATAAGGAAATTCCACATCATGGTGTTCACAAGGAGATTAAACATCAGGATGTTCTAGGATAGGTAAAACATTCTCCATCTTGCAAGGAAGCTCTATTAAGGTGTAGTAATAAGAGCTGTGGGCTGCTTCCCGCCACCCGGCAGCCATCACGGCTAGCTTTGCCCGAAATAATTACACGGACACCGCATTCTTTTAAACACTGCTTGGCTCTTTAGCTCCAGCCCCGCCGCACCTATTACTACATTAAGGCAGGGAGTAATAGCTTCAAATAGCTCCAGGAAGTCCCTGAAACTGAGCATATTCACTAGAACCCTAGAACCCTCCCTTCACAAAGTTTATAAGCAGTAAAAGTTTATAAGAGTCTCTCTCAGGTGAAGCAAACTGCAAAGAATGTTATGAGATGGACCTAGACTCTTGGAAGAAGTAGACACCATCAGAGTGGCAAAGAGGAAAAACAATGCCAGCTAACTGCTTGAAATGGGTACATTCTCACCTGTAGAGCTGCCTGTAGGCTGTGCTATAAACTGTAGGTTTCCAGCTTTTGTGAGCTGTTACCCACACTGGGATTTCCTATGTCAATGCAATGCTCTTCCTCATTTATATTCCTTTAAGTAACAGTAATAAAACTCATTGGTTTGCCAAGTTGTACTTTGTTTTTTTTTAATCATGGGATTAAAGCACAACTGATAAAGAAGAAAGATGGCTTAGATGCTCAAAGGTAGGAAGAAGCAAATCACAGAGGGCCCATATGGAATCTGTTTGTGTTTTATTCTAGTGCAACGGATCAAAGAAGAGAGGTGTTAAACTTCAATAAATTATACTAGTTACAGCCATTTGCATAACTGCTTCCTAAATTCATGAGAATTTTTTTCTTACTATGTATAATCTGCTATATATTATTTTGCACAATATGAGGATGACCTAACTTCCTATCAGTAGAAGATGTTCTCAGCTTATTCTTATTGTCCTGTGCTACTAATACAACCATTATTGACTCTCATGTATATTCCAGATTAAAAATGGAATTGTCAAACCTTTTCTGCAAAGGATTAGATAACAAGTATATACCAGGATTCTCTGGGTAGAGACTAAGCTCCATCACCATAGCATGAGAGTACTTATTGACAATATGCAAATAAATAAACATGGATTTGCTTCAATATAACTTATTAATGAATACTGGAATAACATTTTCTATGTTCTGAATATCACAGCCATTTTCCATTTAGCTCAAATATAAAGAGTAGGCTTACAGGCTTATAGACTTTTCTGTCCTTTCCTGATATTCCGATAATAGGAGCTGATTGTGCTTCAAACAATGCTTACTGAAAGCCCACACAATGAATACTAGTCCAGGATGTATTTTTCACTGAAGAAGTAAAAATATATCTATGGAGCTCATGTACAGTCAAGCTATTAAATGGCAGAAAATTAGTTCTATAGTCCAAGATTTTAACCTATTTTCTAAAAAAGTTAACCACACACATCCATTATCACTGTTTTGTTTCATTGTTTAAAATATATTTTATTTTCCTATCCTTGTGTAGTTTGGATTCCCCTTTTCCTCATCTCTTCCTCTTTGTTTTGTTTTAATAACTATCCTTCTCACACTTGCAAAAATTATCTGCTTAGAAACAGAAAAAAAAATTTAAATGACAAGAATAATAGCCAGTGTTCTCAACTTCTACAATCACTCAAAAATCCTAAATATCTCAACAAAAGTCTTAATTGTAACTATTCCCTTTACGATCCTTGAATGCAACCTGTGTAGGTCTTGCTAATGCACTTTCTCTTTAGAAATACATGAGTTGCCAACTGCACCATGTTCTTTCCACAGTGACTATTATGTCGGTTCTATCCCTTACAATTGTGATGCTCAGCAAATTTGCAATCCTCTCACATCCCTTCTTTATATAACAAATAGTATAAATTTATGAAAGAGTTAAGTTGCTCTACATTCTTAAAGCTCAGATAGTCTGTCATGCTAGTGTGGTGAAAAGGAAATTTTCTCACAGTGTGGGGATTTTAGGTTCTATATTTCAAACAACACTCTTCACAAATGAAGTCTTGGAACATAGGCTTTTTCAAAAATTGTGAGCTTTCAGCATATTCTACCACAATCCTTCATGGTTACAAAGCATTTGACAAGTGTTTATTTAACAGTGTCTGTCTATTTTGATAGTGCAGATGGATAAGAAAGGGTAAAAACAGGGTATTTAATTCCAGGACCACCTCTACTATTGATGCTTTTTGCCAGCAAGAAGGCATCAGTGAAGCAAAAACAGTTTCTAAGTGTCAGAAAAAAAATCCTATGAGTAAATCTCTGCCCACATGGTTTTATTAAATGTCTTTTATTTACAGAAATATATACTTTTAATGGAGAACAGAAAAGGGTGTCATTTTATGGTTGATGTACCCTGCCATTTTTCACTTAGGTAGTGGTAATATTTTAAAGCAAGGTGCTGATTTAAGTTGCTCCTTCCCATACTAATTTCTAAAAATGTTAGCATCACATTAAAATCAAAGATGAATTCGGGGCAAAGCACAGTTCAGAGGGATGAAAGAAAACAACCTGTTTGGCTTCTATTAAGCTTACAGATTTATCAACATTGGGCTCACTAGGGAACAACAGAGCAGGAGTTTATGAGCTCTATGAAAGGATTGATTTTTACAAGTCTCTGATTTAGCTGGAAGGGATGCCTATATATTTAGTTAGCAAAGGGGTTAATGGATTCAACCTTCTGAGAAATGCACTTCTTTACATGCAGCTAGCGTGATGGATAGTTAACTGAATGCACGTGGGTAAACATAGGTGAAAACAAATTAATTGAAAGGTACAGAACTTATTGTTTATTTTTTCTTGATAGATGGATCTCATTATTTTCCTTGGGCAGACAAAGCCATAACAGTTCCCAGAGAAAAGGGGAGTGACAGCTCCAGGAAACTGCTTACAGATGGACAGCCAGCAGGCTAAAAATATTACGTCTGTCCACCTCATCAATAAGCTGACTCCACGAAGAATGGCAATTATTATTCTCCTGCTTGTGCTGCCATTTGCAAGGTATGAGCATGATTATTGATAACTGGCTATGTAGAACAAAACATATGCAGTAACACAAACACATCGCCTTTCATGTCATTATTTACAGCGTAACGTGCACCTGTTAGTGTCTTGGAGCATTGTGTTGATGCCATGTTTTCTTACAATTCTATTAATCCTCCGAATTTTTAATGACACATTTACTTTTCACCTACATTTACATAGTCTGTACAATGTACTGCAAAGAAAGAAATCACTGAGTTGGCAACAGGTTTTTCAATTTTGGATGCATATTAATATACCAGGAATTAGCTTTCCTCCTATTTCACATCTTTGTTCTTGTTGTTTCTGTTTTTCAAGGCAGGATTTCTCTGTGTAATAGTTCCGACTGTCCTGAAACTCTCTTTTTAGACAGACTAAGCTGGCCTTGAACTCACAGAGATTCACCTGACTCTACCTCCTAAGTGATGGAATTAAAAGTGTGCACCTATACTACCCTTCTTCTTCTTCCACTATTCGATGACCTAAAAATTTTTTGTAACAATACTAGTAAGTTAATTAAATAAAAATAAAATTTTATTTAAACAAAATCTGCCAATGTTTGACTATAATCATGGACAAAAGATACATAGGTCTTTATTTTAAAATTTGTGGGGAAAATGTAGTAACAATATAGTGCAGAATAAAAAAGCCCTCTTTCAATTAAAGGCACTACAAAACAAATGACAGCTTCCAGTTTCAGCACAAAACTAAAGGGAATTCAATGGCCTCATTATTTTTATTCTTTGCATTGCTCAGCCAACTCTACTGCAAGGCTCTGTTTCGGCACAGGGTTGGTCCTGGTACTTATAGAAACATGGGCAATGAATCTGCTCACCTGGAATGAGGACAGCGCAGGAAATGCTGTATGTAAGCACTTATTCTGTCGGTTGGAGAAAGATGAAGAGAGTTGGCCAGGGGAAAGGTGCTATATAAAGAGAATGATGACTTCAATCAGAATAGTCACACCTTCACAGATCAGGTAGTTTAAGAAGGCTGTGGCTCAATCCAACCTCATTCCTTTGGCATATCCTATCCTCTGGGTTTATGTTGTAAAACTGATTATAATACACATTTTTTTTTGTTAATTTCACCAAATGACAGACTGGCAAATGTGATGTTTTGAACTTCTGACTAAAGGCAATAATGTGCTCCACATTCTGCTAAAATGTTCTCCTGGGCCTCAGAGTCACAGTGATTAACCGTGATGCAGATTCCAGAGTGGTACAATTACCCAATAACCAGGGATTACACTCGGAGCTTCAATGACTCCACCGAGGAGCCCCTGGCTCCCCATTTTCCTAAATGTCTAGTCTCTGAGGACAAAGCAGAAAAGTTCATTTAAAGGTGATCAGAATTGCCTGGAGGTTTGTTGTTCTTGTTGTTGTGTGCTTTATTTTAAGGTAATGGATAATTTTAAAAAATTAAGAACTAACCACTATGGAATTCTCAAATCACTTGAACATTTAAAAAAATTAATCTTGGTAAATCTATGATTTTCCAGGCTGTGATAAAGATTTCACTAATTTTACTTAAAAGATTCCAAAGACACTAAAACTTAAAAGAAAATTCTGCTCTCTTGTTATTATAAATTATGCATTCTTATTACATTTCCTTTGTAATGTTATACGAAGACAACTTCATGCAGCAGCAGTGTTTATTGAAACAATCTTACAAATCAGAATTTGAATTATTTTTCTAAGTTCCCCATGATAAAGAGAAAAGTGATAATTCAGTCCAGGAGAAAAAAAAAATATTATATGAGAGATAAATAAGGCAATCCAGATAAAAAGCATTTTAGATTCATTTCATTTGGATGTAAGTCAAAATCTTAAATTATTAATCTCAGTAGAAACACAAAACCCATAGCAAATTAATAAAAATATCTCTTTCCTGTGGATGATATTGAATTATTCCACTCTTTCTTTTGTCATTATGTCAGTCAAGTCACTTTCACTTTGGACAGGAATAAGAGGGAATGTTATTTTCCTACGCAAGCTACGAATGCTGAGTCCTTTGACATAGGTATTCATCCCTTAATGACAGAGTCCTTCCAATGCTATGCCAGCTTCTATAAGCGACAGAAGGGCACTATCATAGTGTGAGCCACCTTTTCTTCCCTGCCATTCTAACCCTACGATTGGGATGAGGACTTTTATTTCAACATGACTTGAGTACTTACCTGGTCACCAATCCCAGTGAAGGAATGGGCACTTTATTCTCAGAGGGGCCCTCTATAGAAGCACATGGGAGGCTTTATTTTCAGGCTGCTAGAGTCAGGATCAGAGTAGACAGGATGTGGTCTTCATTACATTCGTTGTTTGGGTCACTCACTTTTATGAATGGCTCGTTTATTTTATTATTCCTTCTTATTTTTTGAGTTAGGGATATAATTACAGAATTTTTTTTCCACCAAAGCCTCCCATAACCCCCACTCCTTTCTTTCAAATCATGGCTTTTTTTAATTGATTAGTTTTTGTTTTGTATATGCATGTACTCTTGTGTGTATATATGTGTGTATTCCTAAATACATAAATACAACCTGTCTAGCATATATAATGTTACTTGTGTGTATGTGTATATACATGCATACATAAACACACATGCACGCACGAATACACACACACACACACACACACACACACATTTTCTGGAATGACCATTTAGTATTCAATAGTCAATTGGTGTGCTCTTCCATGGGAAACAAATAGTATTTCTTCTGTTCTCAGTATTACTAGATTGAATGTAGTTCCTTCCCCAGGGTTAGAGCTTCATGAGTAGTTTGTTGACTGGAATCAGCATCTTTATCTTGGTTAGAAGAGTCAATTTAAATGGCTTAGTTGGAGAAATCAACTCCTATTGCTTTCTTAGAGTAATCAAAACCTTGCTTGGGAAAAACATCGAGCACTGTAAAATAAAACTAATATAGTCCACTGTCAGTATTAAGACTAGAGGGTACCTGGAACATTTTCACAATGTGCTAATCAATTTATAGGCTCTTCTCATTGGAGCAAAACTTGTAGAAATAAATTTAGCTCCTTTCGCTTGCCTCTTCCACCCAAACCCCACACATCCGTATTCTCATTCTGTCCTGATAGCTGGTGTTATCATAGCCTATGGCACAAATTCGAGCATTTCCAACTATCTGTCTTCATGGAGCTCTGTCTCATGTAACACTCCTGGCTTCCTATAATGTTGCTGCCAGCCCAATGACATGTTCAAAAGTTCTTACTCCTGCCTTCATTCTTTCCATAACAAACAGCCTTGTGAAAGAAACAAAAAACAAAACAAAAAAATAAACAAGCAAAAACACACCAAAATTTTTGCATTACAAGATACAGCTTGAAGCTTCTCTCCCTAGCAGGGAATCCAATTTTTTTTATGTAAATAGTTCACTTCCTGACTTCAGTTTGGAGCTCCACCATCAAGACAACATCCATAAAATTCTACAATGTGCTGTAGAGCATGAGCAGTGTTCATTTCTCTTCATGTCACTGGTTTATTACCCATACATCACTAATAGACTGATATTATTACACTTGGAAGTGTCAATCTTAAAATGAGTCTCAGAGACTTTGGCAACTGGGTTCTTACAACTTTGAGCAGTATGAACTGGCCATTGCTGAAATATCACAACTGCCAGACTAATCCAGATACAAAATTTCAAATTTAAGAAATATTAGTATTTTTGTCTTTAGCCCTTTATATACTCTTTAATCCTCTCATGTTTGAATTCATTTCAGACTCTGCAACACAGAAACATCATTAAGTGTGTGTGTGTGGGGGGGTGGAATTCAGTGGATCAAATCCACTTTGTGCTTTTTTACATACCAGCAAGCCAGGAAGACTTACTCAGTGAGCATGGTTTAATTCGAGCAACAGTAATTCTCCTAGTCAGGATTATACATTTTTATTATCAAGAATTTCAGAAACTTAATCATGAAACGATTTCCCCTGAATCTATCAGAGTGTAGCAAACAGTCAAAGTTTGTTAGAAAAGTGACAAACGATAACCTTACATTTAGAGCAGATTAAAACATATAACGAAGAATGCATTG
Source organism: Microtus ochrogaster (assembly GCF_000317375.1). Classification (NCBI taxonomy): domain Eukaryota; kingdom Metazoa; phylum Chordata; class Mammalia; order Rodentia; family Cricetidae; genus Microtus; species Microtus ochrogaster. The sequence continues at coordinate 36,662,419 of NC_022034.1, read as the reverse complement.
TTCTTTTTTGTTACCTCCCCCTTTTTTTAAATCTTGCTTGTTGAGCAAGTTTTCTCCTCTAGTGCTATCACTGTGTGCCATATTCATGCTGGTCTGTATTTTAGATGTCAGTCTATAACTTTACTTCTTTCCCACATCATCCAATTAACTTCTTTCACCATCTTTTATGCCCTTCATCACTTTTTTTCACCATTTCTCCTTTTTCTCTAACAACTTCCACGTTGATTTCTCTTTCCTCACCTCATTTCAGCTTATCTCTTTTTTTGCTTGTCCTTTTCTATGGCTTAAATTCAGACCACAAGGGCAACAGGAACTAGAGAAATTAAACCTTTTACAGCTTCTATTAATAGATCTGTTTTTCTGAATTTCTTCATCCTTGTGCTAAGTGAAAACTATCTTTGCCATTCTTTGAATATCACACATACTTTTCTTTTGCTGTTGCTATGATAACTTAGTGCTCTTAACTATATCCTGCCATCTGTTACAGTTTCTTCTGCAAATATTCTTTTATACTATTTATTTTGGAAAACTAACTTTTCAGCAAAATGTCCAATTAATTTTTGAATTTTATTACTTTTAACATTATTAATTTTGTAAATTTTGATGTAGCTCTCCTTTATCAAACACTGTAATTTCTTATGAATATTGTGGTAGTAAACACGAATGCACAAATACCTCGGTAGTAGGAAATAAAGTCCTCTGGATGCATGTCAAGGAGTTGAATAAATGTTTCATATTAAAAATACATTCCTTTTTGTCAAGGAGTTGAATAAATGTTTCATATTAAAAATACATTCCTAGCTTTTAAAAGGACTCTCCACACTGATTTCCATAGTAGCAGGACCAGTTAGTACTCTCATCCACAGTAACTAAGTGTCCTCTTTCTCCACATCTTTGTCAGTATTTGTTGTCATATGATTTCTTGTCAGTAGTCATTGTGATTGGTGTGAGAGGAATTCATAATTTCAATTTACATTTCGTTGATGACTAGCAATGCTGAACCCTTTTTAAAGTGTCTAGTAGTCATTCATAATCATTTCTTTTTGAGAAGTGTATGTTTTTCTACAGGACTTCTTTGTTGAGCTGTTTACTGGGTCCACTGAGTTCTATTGACAATCACTAGAAAATAAAATCAACCTAGATGCTCCATCAATTGACAGATAATGAAAATGTAGCACATATACACAGTGGAATTAAATTCATCTGTAAAGAGAGTTATGAACTCTCCAGTTAAATTGATAAAAACAGACAGAAATGTCTTGAGTGAGGTAGAATAGGCACAGGAAAACAAGCACCACGTATTTTCCCTCATACGTTGATCCTAGTTTTGAGTTTCTCATTTTGCATGTTCAACTTAGGATCCTGTGAATGACAGAAGTCTAGAAAAAACAATTGGGAGTGAGGTTGCTTTAGGAAAGTGAAGATAGTAGAACACAGCTGATATAAAGGAAGAGGGAAAGGTAATGAGAATGGGAAGATGTAAGCAAGGAGGCTGCCAGCATGGTATAGAGATCAGGGCAGGAGCAAGTGTCGAACAAAACGAAAGGGGTGTGAAAAACACACACAGAAAGTTGTATCTTATAATCAGATTATTATTATTATTATTATTATTATTATTATTATTATTATTATTATTATTATTATTTTGGTTTTTTGAGACAGGG
>NC_022034.1:36653066-36660345 GCF_000317375.1 Microtus ochrogaster | reverse complement strand
CTCAGAGGTTAAGAGCACTGACTGCTCTTCCAGAGGTCCTGAGTTCAATTCCCAGCAACCACATGGTGGCTCACAACCATCTGTGATGAGATCTGGTGCCCTCTTCTGGCACTCTGTGTACATAATAAATAAATAAATCTTTTAAAAAAATAAAAATAAACCAGGCTGTAATGGCACATGCCTTTAGTCCCAGCACTCAGGAGGTAGAGGCAAGCATATTTCTTTTAGTTTCAGGATAGCCTGCTCTACAGAGCTAGTTCCAGGACACCTAGGGCTACTATATGGAGAAATCTTGCCTCAGAATAAATAAATAAATAAAATTATGGGCTATTGCTATTTTCTTTGTTTTTTTTTTCCTCCCACTGAAGTAGAAGGATAGCCCCATTGATGAGGACGCTATTCATTTTGGACACAGTGCCCAGAGAATAAAAGCTGGATCTGACCTAAAACCCTCCCCACTGAGAACTAGTTTTCACGGTACCAGGAGGCACCACCATGCTAGCTTTCAAAGGAGAGAAACAACCAACAGTTACCCGGCCATGATGCCTATGAACCACAGGAACAACCACCATGGCATAATAACCCTAAAGATACAATAGCAGAATTCATATCTTGGCAGTAATCTTGAGCTATATAATTGGACTGAATTAAGGCTCACTCTACAAAAGGGAAATCATATACGGCATTGAAAACCTAGCCAACTGTCCAGGGGTAGTGAAGTGAAATCTCTAATTTCTTTCTATATATCTGTCCTTATATCCACAGATAACGGCAGTCCTATTGCCTCATCTAGGAGATTTCCTTTTGCAAGAGACAGAGATCATTACGGAAAAGCTCAAGTGATCAAAATGCAGAGTTCTTGTGCCCAGTTCAAACAATACATCTACAACATAATGCCTGCCCCAGGCTTAGATATTGTTGCAGAAGAGGGGGTGGAACAGGAATTTTACCATGAGATTGTGTCTTCTAGTAATGTCAAAAGCTACAGTCATAAAGACTCACCAGAGTCCTAAACAACGAGCTATAGGCAACCAAGGAGTATGGAGAGTGGAGCAAGAGTCTTCCCCATGGAGGAACCACCAATAGGTTTGTACCAAACCACATGGCTAGTCCCGAAAAGAGACAGGTATGTAACATTATACAGACTGAGCATGTTTTATTTATATATTTAGTAATATGTATGTATACATGCACAAATATATGTCTGAGAGAGAGAGAGAGAGAGAGAGAGAGGCAGAGACAGACAGAGATATCAAAGAGATCATGGATTTGAATGAGCAAAAACAAAGGTTTAGAATGTGAAAAAGGAATAGTAAAATGATGTAAGTTTAATATGATATCAATCAATAACTAAATACTATTTTTAAATATTAGGGTAATACAAAATAAGTTTTTCCCTTCCCCATAACTATTACAATCAACTCATTTTTTGTCCCTTTCATGTGACACCATTCTTAATCTTGATACCACAAACTCTGTTCCTTCCCAAGATGCCTAATGAAATATAGAAGCTGATTGTCTTGTTAAATAAGCAACATTTATAACATATAATTCTACTTCTCAATGGCATTTATGAATGATGATTAATAAAAAATAATATTCCATTAAGTTCTCGTGTGGCTGTCTTTGAAGCTGGCAGTAATCATTATGACACAATGCTTCATCCCTTGCCTCCAAAAAGTGCTAAGCACCTGGGAGAAATTTTCTAATTAGTTCTAATGTGTGAGGAGAAGCTCTGAGGGGGTGTTTAGGAAGATAAAAAATATCTGCAAAGTTCACCATGACTGTCATTAAAATATTATCTGTTCAAATGCATGTACAAAACGCAAGCCTTTCGCCACAGGAATTCACTTAAAATACCATAAATAGCTTGTAAAAGAAAATGGATTTCTCTTCAAAATTATTGTATGTTATGAATTGAGTCAATTGAAACATGACTATAGTGGCAGTTCCTTGATATTTGAGTTATTTTGGCTTGTATGTGCTTTTATTTTACATTAAAAATTACAAAAGTGATCACTTAAACACTTTAGCTGTAAATTGATTAATAAACTTAGATCTTAAAATTCTATTTTTATTGTGTATGAATATATCCGTTGACATGTTCATGGTGCATGTGTGGTGATTAATGTGCACAAATTGGATCTTTCTGTCTTCCATTTTACTCTAAAGGATTGAATTCAGGTTGTTAATATTGGCAGCAAGAGCCATTACCCACAGAACCATCTTCCTGATCCATTTATTTAACTTAGCTAAGGACCATATTTGTAACTTAAACTCAGACTGAGGACGATCAGGAAATGGAACACAAATTGAAAGCCACGTGACAGCCCTTTCATACCATAGTTTTCCAGAGACCCAGGAATCCCATTAGGAAGGCTACAGGGCTACAGGATCATTTTTTTTTTTTTGGTAATGCAACAAATATATTAAGTCTGTGCTGAGTAATGCAGATCCTGATCTTGTGTTTTGGACAATTAAAGGTGTGATCCATAGTCGCCTTTACTATAGCCATACCTCATTCACGACCCTGAACAGCTGAAGTAGATGAAATCTCCCTGGTGTAAGTTTTAAAAGAAAAACACTATCATTAATTTATTCTTTGAATATGTTCATCACCTTTACAATATCACCTCCACATATGAGTTTCCCCACAAACTATATTTTCATGTGATTCAAGATGATTCTTTACTAGTTAGTTACCAAGTGGCCTATTTTTAACACATAAGTTCATTCTGACATAGGGGTGAATTTGGGAGTCAACAGAAAAGTCAGTTTGTTAGCTTTGCCCTTTGATTGGGTTTTAGAGTTTCTAGTGCATTCTAGAGTATATGTTTGGAAATATTTCTATATATGCAAACACTCATACATTTATAGGTCTACCAAATATTTTTGTTTTGTTGGTTTTTTTGTTTAGTATTAGAGATCATTCCAAGTCACAAACAAACATGTGCAAAACTCAGCAGAGCAATGTAAAAAATCCTTCACGCAACTGAAAACATGCTGTGATTGTAGATACTCACTGATATGCCTGGGTTTTTACTTAGGTCCTCGGAATCTGAACTCAGATCCTTTTGCCCACTGAAACATATCCCTAGTTCATACTCTAAAATGTCCTTAGAACTTAGAACTCTTTTTCTAGAACTTAGACACACTACTGGCTATAATAAAAACTTAAATTATGCTTCATTTATACATAACAGAATTTAAAAATAGTCACAATAATAATCAATGTTTTGAAACATGTCTCTAATATCATCTCTTTAAGATTTGTATTAAGATTATTTTTATTTTTTTATTTTATTATTTTATTTGATCTTTTATTTAATTATCTTATTAAATTTTTTATTACGACATTCAATAAACACATAGCAGAAGATGTGCCTAGTTTATTCAGTTTTCTAGACTATAATGGTCAATCCAGTTCAGACTATAGAGTTGAACTTAGCAGTATTACTGTGCCAGCATGAAGTTGGTCTGCTGTGTCTTTGAACTCTATTGCTTTTGCCTTTGTATATGCTGCTGTTAACAACTGAAATTAACAATTTTATCCAAGATAAAACTTGCTTTCAAGCAATTGATAAGTATCAGTTAAATTTAAAAATACTTTGGAAAAGAAGAAGCCAAAAATATTTCAGTATCTTGAACATTTGAAATTACTGATAGTCTTGGGTAGATACTACACAGCCCACAGCAAGGAAATACTCATTAGCCAGGAAAGAATGTCACCCATTCTGTCTAAATAGTTATCTGGAAAGGAAATTCTTGAAAGAGTTCTATCTTTCTTGTCCTCTTCGTGTGTATATACCAAATGGCTGACTTCCAACACTGCCTGCTTCTTTTCTCATTTAGCTGTTAACAGACACACTTCTAGGCCCCGTCGATGTAACAATCACTTCCAATGCTATTGACTCCAGCTCTGATTCCCCATGAAATTCAATTAGAATACCCTTCCCTAACATAAATCTATAATGTGTTTGACATTCATATATTTTCACTGTTCTCCAATGAATATTTTATGCCGTCAAACTCCATGTTATGTCACAGAGAACGTCGTGTTTTGCTTTCCGACTTCCTCTCTGATACAACCACTGTGACTGCTTTATATTCTCAATCTCTAGGCGCTTGAACTGTTCTGTTGCTGTGAAACACAGGCTGCTTTTCTCTCTGCCACTCTCCTGCTATATCCTGGATGAGTACTTCTCCCTCATCCCACACTGCGAGGAACCACACACTCAGCCTACTTCATCTTTCAGCGAGGGTTTCCTCCCTGTATTTTACCAGGAGAGTATCAGTGACTTGAAGAGTCATTTTTTTTCTTCTGAAATTACTTATCATGACACCAGAATTTGTCTGTAACTGACGCATTCTTATCCAATGCAATCCTGTCTTCGAGCACTTTCCCCTTCCGTTCCCAGTCAATATTCTCTCAACTGATTCTGCAAAGGCATGTCTTCAAATATACATTTTCTCCCTTCCCTACCATACCCTTTTCATAAAACCACTTCTCAATGAATTTTAAAGTATCTTGCACATAAATGTCTTTAAGATAGTGTACTCAAAATGGACTGACTAGGATTCAAAATAATTGTAAAGTGATGTCTCCATTCCTTACTCCAAACCCAGTTGAGTCAAACTTCTGAGCATTCTCTTTTTGTACAGTATTTGACTGAGAAGTCTCATATGCTTCCTCTATTTAGAAAGCTCAGAGTACTGATCTACTGATGCCACTCTGAGCTTTCTTGGCGATTTGTGTTCATCACCAGAAGGGCAAGGAAGACTGGGATTCTGAACACATCTCTTTTCTTTTCTGATCCTTCTTTGGACGTTGTCCTGCTTTAGACACACAATAACCTTTGTCATCTTACTATTGCTGAAACTGTGTATTCTCCTTCACAACTCAAGAAAGATTTATTACTAATTTTGAGAACTTAAGTTCTTAAAGGCTCTCTTATATATGATTATAAGTGCAGGTTTACCTGTTCCTTTTCTTTTCTTCACAGTAACTGAATCATTTGTTTATAATAGTCCTACAGGGTTCCTTTTTCGTTTGTATCATTTAGCATTAAGATGTACCATTTATAGTTACTTTATGTATACTAGTTATTTCCACAACTTTCAGAATCTTAGATATTTCTACCAAATTGCTTTATTTTCTTGGGCTTTAAGTGTAAAAAACATGTTTAATGTAGAGGGAAAACACTTGTATCATTATTTCTTCCTAATATTTGCTCTATCTTTAAGTATGAAGAATCCAAGCAATCAACAGCACAGAACAAATTTTAAAACTTCTAACATATTCTAACTTAAATTGCTGATTCTTCTGTCATTCAATTTTTATAGTCACAGTATTTAGTTATCAAATACATTGTTTAAATGTACTTTTTAATATAATTCATATACTTAGATAAATTGGTATTTTATTAAGAAGTAAACCTTGATGGTTGGTAGAAGATTGGTAGAGTTTCTGCTTGGAAATTATATGCAATGGCTCTAGATTTTATGCCTATCAAAGGCAAAAAAAAAAAGAGGAAGAAGGATGTGAGAGGAAGAAAATATAAACTCCAAAGATTGGAATAGTAATCTAGAGTTTATTTAATGATTCTATTATTTTACAAGACCACCCAGTACCATATAGACCTTATCAGGAGCAGCTGTTAACATTTAAATGCATATAGGTGGTAGAATGTTGGAGGAATTACAAGTCTACTTACTTACCAGGATAGTGCGTGCCTGTGTATGTGCAAGTGTCTGTGTGTGTGTGTGTGTGTGTGTATTTGTGTGCACGCGCATGTGTGTGTGCTTGGTGCTGGCCATTGAATCTAGGTCTACATACATGCTAAGAATATTTTTATTACCCAAGTACATTCCAAGTATACAACATAATTATAAGTAAAAATGCACAATAACTAATAACTAATAATAAACAAATACAATAACAATCTAAATATCACTCTCTCACACACTGTCTTACTAGTAGCACCTGACTTGTAAGTATGTATACATCCAAATAAATATTATTATAAATATGTACGCATCCAAACATGTAATATGTGTGTATTTGTCTTAAGGTCACTATTGCTGTGATAAAGTACCATGACCAAAAACAACCTGGAGAGGAATGGATTTTGTCTTATGGTTCTAGGTAACAGTCCATCACTGGGGGGGAGTCAGTGCAGGAACCTTGAAGCAGAAACTGAAACAAAAGCCATGAGAAGTGGCTGATAACTTGCCCAGGGGTGACTCCAACCGAAGTGATCTGGACCCTCCTACATCTATCATAGATCAAGGAAATGCAGCACAGGTTTGCACACAGGCTATCTGCTGAGGGCGTTTTCTCAATTGAGGTTCCCTCTCCCACAGCAACACTAGTTTGTGTCAAGTTGATATGAAATTTGCTAGCTCAATATCCGTGGGTATGGGGGAGAGACAAAAAAGCAAGAACAGCTAAGAGTTACTATGGAGCTATTGGCAGTTGTTAGCTGATAGGAAAGGGGGGTTGGCATTAAGCATCTGACTTCTGGTGGATTTATTATACTTTGGTGGATTATTACACATCTAAGACTACATAAATAACAGCAATTATATGTTTAAAAACAAAAAAATTATCAGGACAAAAAGATGGTTCAGTAGGGAATCAGTAGATCGATCGTGGAGGAATTATGGGAAGAAATGGTTACCAACAATATACAATGCATCAAATTCTCAAAAAGAAAAAAAAGCAATAACAAAATAAGAATGAAATATTCCAACTGCTTGAATAAATATCCTCCAGCATTGTATGTAATGAAGAGTTAATTCTCTAGCGGCACTATTGGGATGTGGCTGAACCTTTAAGATGGTACCTAGGGAAGTTTCTTAATTCATTAGAGGTATGAATCCTATGTTACAACAATCATGAATTTAAAAATCTCTGTATTTATTTTTCATTCTTTCTTTTAGTTTCCTGGTCATAGGATGAGGAAGTTTACTCTAAGAAAATCTCTCAACACAATGTGCTCACTATAGGCTCCAAACAATAAGACATCATTGTGGACTACAATCTTCAAAAACATATGACAAAATATAACTCAATATCATATTGAATTATTTTAGTGGCAAGATGCTGACTAAAGACGGTCAGTGAGAGAAATTTTTTTCACATTCAAACAAACTTATGTATTAGTTGTATTATAACAAAGTTTTCTTTAAAAAGGAAGAAGGAAGGAAGGAAGGAAGGAAGGAAGGAAGGAAGGAAGGAAGGAAGGAAGGAAGGAAAACTGGAGGGAGAAAGAAAAAG
>NC_022034.1:36623646-36652764 GCF_000317375.1 Microtus ochrogaster | reverse complement strand
GAAATCAGGCGTGCCCCCAGCCTGCTCTCATAAACTCAGCATCAACAGTCACTTCATCTTCTGCTGCGAAATGTGACGTATTTCCACTGTCACCATGAATCCCAATTTTCTCTATGCAACATGAATACCCTTTAAAAGGTTCGTTGCCATCATAGCCTACTCTCTGTCTGTCAATCTCTCTGTCTCTCTCTTGCTCTTTTGTTCTCTCTCTCTCTTGTTCACTTGCTGTCTGTCTCTCTGTCTCCCATGTCCCCACTCTGAGACAGCCTTTTGATACCCCCTCAATAAATCTCTTTCATGAGATCTCTTGTGTGGTGTGATCTTTGCAGCAAACGTTGGTCCCAACCCACCAAGGTATAAATCAAAACACAGAGAAATCAAAGATGTCTAAGATTGACATAACATTACCAATAACTGATATCAGTAACCCTAAAACAGTATAAGTGCTCCAAAACAACTAAAGCCCAAACTCCAGGTGAATCTAATTATTATTTGATTCATATGCCTAGGAAATAAAGACTCAGGAAACTTTATTCAGGTCTACCAAAATGAGAAGATAAAAATAACATACCTTTTAATACAAGGTACTCTTTATTTTTTCTACAGAAAAATATGATGAGTAATGCTGAATGGAAAGTGACAGATTGGTCAAAGGTCAACATACTTGATCGCCTTTAAAGGCATTGCTGAGAATTGGCCTGGTACGACACATGAAGTTCTTGCTCTTTGCATAAAGATCTAAAACATCTTGGGTGCCAGATCTGATGTTGTTTATTGTGGCATTGAAGGTAGATAACAAATGGGTAGCTTGCATTTGCAATCTCTGGAAGGGTATAATACAGCAGGCAGGGAGATGCTCAATCTACTTTGCCACGTGCTATGTGGTGTCACTGTGACCTAGGACATCATTCTCATTGTGTTAAGGACACACAGGTTGTCCTTACTGCATATTTACTGAGTAAATTGCTTTCCTTTCTTTAACATACTCTAGAACTTATGAAATGATTATTTATAGAAGTATAAATGTCAAGCACATACATATGAGTTCCAGTTGATAGTAAACACTTGATGGGCATAAATACAGCTTTTATTGTCATTATTTGAAGAGCTGAATGATTATAGATTGAACAGCATAATCTCAGTTCAGGAAAGGTGGTTTCTCAGAGAAAGAACTCCAGCTTCACATACTGGAACTCCTGGAGGGTTTTATAGTACAGGAAATTCATCAGCCCATAAATTTTTACAAAGAAAACAATGTCCTGGGGAAATAGAAGAAGCTCAGAGCTAGACTGGTTCTACCCCTAAAATTGGGCTTCTGAGTTCTGGTCTGATATGTAGAACAAGCCTTTTATAAATCAGTTTGGCATCTTTAAAACCCTGACATGCCTGCTGTCATAGCGACAGGCACCATAAAACTCCTGCTGTAATCTTTGGCAGCTTTTTGACAAGCCCTTCAGAGATACATCTGAGAGCTAGGCATCACAGGGAGAGAACCCAGAACTCCACACCTTTGAGAGATACATCTGGGCACTGGGCATCACAAGGATAAAACCCAAATCTCCATACCCTCCAGAGATATATCTGAGAACTGGACATCACTGGAAAGAACCCAGAATTCCACGTCCTTCAGAGATACATTTGAGAGTTGGGCATTACAGAAAGTGAACCCAGATCTCCACACCCTTCAGAGATACATCTGAGAGCTGGAAATCACAAGGAGAGAACCCAGAATTCCACACCCTTCAGAGATTACATTTGAGAGCTGGGCATTACAGTGAGTGAACCCGGATCTCCACACCCTTCAGAGATATATCTGAGAGCTGGGAATCACAAGAAGGGAACTCAGAATTCCACACCCTTCAGGGATACATCTGAGACCTGGGCATCACAGAGAGAGAACCCAGAACTCCACAGTCTGTACACTCTCTTGTTCAGGGAGGACCTCTCTCCAAGCCTTTTAACTAGTTCAGTCCTTCCCCCTATATCCTCTTTGGGAGAAGAAAGCACAGTTTGCTGAAATAAACCTAGCTACTTTACTATAACTTCTAGGAAGGATAATTCAGAAAGTCTGGAGAATTCAGAAACACCTGCATTTTAAACAATATATTTCTCAACTCAAAAACTGTACCTTGAGGACCATTGCTGAAAACAAACTTCGAAAATGTATTTTCGGTTTTATTAATCAACCACCCAACTCATGCTTTATCTTTACTTTGTTTCCTCTTTCTTATTTCCTTTTTTCCATAAGGATGCTACTGTTGACAGAGCGTTTCTGTCTCATCAGGTCTTGCAGTCGTTTAGTCTTAAATAAACACACAAAGGTCTACATTAATTATAAACTGATTGGCCTATAAGCTCAGGCTTCTTATTAACTCTTATAACTTATATTAGCCCATAATTCTTGTCTGTGTTAGCCACGTGGCTTGATACCTTTTTTTGGTGAGGCAATGACATCTTGCTTGCTTGTTCTGTGTCTGGGTGATGACTGGAGACTGAAACTTCCCACTTCCCAGAATTCTCGTTGCCCTGCCTCTACTTCCTGCATGGCTATTGTTTATTTAAAATACAAGTGACAGGGTACAGACCATTGTCCCACAGCATGCTATTTTCCGGATGTTAATGAGCCAGTTAGTGGAGTTTCAGACTTTAAAATTTAGTTTCCCTTTCTTATGTTTGAAGAGCATTTTCCTTAAAAACATGTTGGGGGCAGGGAGATAAACTTTAATTCACATCAATTTGCAATTATTTAACAAATAATATCATTTTTCCACAGGAGCCAAGATAAATGTCTGGCCAAAGATGGGTAGGATAAATTTTCTTTCAAATATCTAAAACATGAAAGACGTTATTTATATCAGTGATTCTCAACCCTCCAAATGCTGTGACCTTTTAATACAGTTCTTCATGTTGAGGCAACTACCAACCAGAAGATTATTTTCATTGCCTCTTCATAACTGTGATTTTGCTGCTGTGCAGTGTCTCAGATCCAAAGACTATTGGAATTGTATGTTTTCCAATGGTTGAGAACTGCTTATTTATAGTAGGACAGTATTTGTGTGTGTGTGTTTGTGTTTGTGTGTGTGTGTGTGTGTGTGTGCGCGTGCACATGTGCACCCACGCATATACATGTGTATTATAAAAGACTGAATAGTTTATAAGATAATAATATAACTCTAGTATAAATCGCAATTAAAGTTGGATTTCATTAAATTCATTATCAATCAAAATTTCTGAAAACCTACAAGGAAGGAAATAAAAAGTAATTCATTGTTCATTTCCCTCTTTTGAACTGGGTTGTTAATATTAGAATGCTTGCTAATTAGTTGATTTATTCTGTTCTTGAGCTAAGCCAGAGGCTCACAAAAGCCTTACAAGTTTCAATTTCTAGACAGGCCTAATTCTTAAATCAAATTTATGAATTTTATAATTATTTCAATTAAAACTCACACATGTCCCTCTAGTAATATATGAAAAGATTAATATTCTATTAAGCTTAACATTAGATATTTACAGTAAAGGTTAAAGATTGGTAAGGATTATGGTTAGTAACCTTTTAAAACCATATGTATCATTTTCAAATTATGGAACTTGGATTAAATGTCATTTATACATTAGAATAAGCTGTGAAACATAATCACCAGCTCCATAGATCCCCATTTAGCCTCATTTTCCATTATTCAATATAACGAATACCAAGCTACAGACCTTGTTTTTATGTAATAAGCATTAAGTGCTTAGTTTCAAAGCTTTCCCTGATCTTTTATACAAATACAGACACAAGAGTTTTTCAAACAATAAAGCTGTATATTTATAGCCACATCTATAATAATTTCCTGTCCTTATGAATATGTTTAATAATAATTAAAGGTTTTAAACAGAACAGTTCCTAGCCCTTCGAATGACACAAATAAATTTTAAAAGCAAACAATCAAAGAACCAAGAGAAATGTTTTAGTGGCAAAGGGTCATTTATTCTTTCATAGTCAATAATACTCTGTTTTGTTTTGTTTTTTGAGTCAGGGTTTCTCTGTATAACAACCCTGGCTGTACCTGAAGTCAATTGTAGACCAGACTGGCCTCTGAGTACTGGGATTAAAGGCATGTGCCACTCTACCCAGCCTAGGTTCAATAACATTAAAGAGTAAATTACAGTAGATAACAAAGAAATAAATCAGAAGCACTTGTTTTAAATAAATTTAACATTAAAATAATGTAAACATCTATCTATTCTAACAAGATGGTTATGTCACATAAAAATAACTGCTGGGTGGTGGTGACACATGGCTTTAATCCCAACACTCAGGAAGTGGAGGCAGGCAGATCTCTGTGATTTTGAGGACAACCTTGTCTACACAGTGAGTTCTAAGACAGGCTTCAAATAAAGCTACACAGAGAAACCGTGTCTTGAAAAAACCAAAGGATAAGAAAGTAAAAGCAAAATAAAATAAAAACAAAACAAAACAAAAAACACATATATAACTATATAGAGGTTAATGATGTTAAATTCTAAGATAAAGAAGGTCACTGTGAGAGTCAAGTAAAGATAGGGTGAAAGGTGAAAGATTTCTTTTCCTTCCACTGAGCATGTTTACTCAAAGTCAGTTTTCTTCTGATTTTATATCTCTACTGAAGTGAGAAAATTCTACCCTAAACATCTTTTGATGACCATTAGAACATATTATAGGAAGCACAGAAAATTATCAGTGCTTACAAGAAATGTGAGTGTTCTACCAAAGCAACTGACCTAGAAACTAGAAGGTCAAAATACCTCTTAAATTGTGACTGGGTGAACACCCGTGTTTGATGCACAGGGACTTTTTAAACATCCCTACAGATTCTACAGGGATCTATCTAACCACTCAACTACTACAGACTGTAAAAGTCTTTGACTCACAGAACACCATCAGCCCAATGAGTAGAGTATTCACAAGTAAGTTTCTGGCTCAAGACTAGTTACTTACAGACTAGTACTCAAAGCGATGTAGTAAACATTATTTTGTGTGTATGTGTGTGAATCTGGTGGGGGTAACTTTACAGGGCCAGTCTTCATGCCACAGTAAAGTTGGTGTTTTCCAAGCTAAAAATGAAATTAAGGAAAGTATTATTTGATCATATAAAAAACAAAATAATAAAAGTGAATATGAGCAAGACATAAATGGAATAGCATCAGAAGCTTATACAATGTAAGACTAAATATTCTTAAACTTGTCTCTGCTAGGCAAAAGCTATACAAACTTGATACATCATGCTATGTTTCACAGAAATTGAAAAAAATCAAATATAAAAAATTAAGATGTAACAAAGCCACTTGAATAGTCAAAGAAATCCTGAGAAAGAAAGGCTTTACCCTTGATCAATAGTGCTCTAATCATTTAAATATATGGCACTGTCATAAGAACAGAAGCAAAAGTCAATAGAAAAAGATCAAAGAGCATAGAGATATATGCAACATCTGTGGTCACTAATTATCAGCCAGGGCATTATCCTAATTTGGTTTCAGATGATGTGATAAACCATGTGATCTAAAACATCGATTTGTTTTATTTTACATTCTATTCCAGTTCAGAGTCTACCATCAAGAGAAGGCATGGAAGAAACCTGGAGGGAGGAACTGAGGCAGAGATTACAGAGGAGCACTGGTTAATGGCTTTATCAACTATATTTTCTACACAATTCAGGACTATTTCGCCAGGGGATGGTACCACCAACGGTGGACTGGCCCCTCACATATCAGTTAGCAAGCAAGTCTAATCTGATGAGGTTATTTCTCAGAAGAAGTTCTTTCTGCTCAGGTGACAGTAGTTTGGTGCAAGTTGACAAAACGTAAGGAGCACAACAGACCTCTTTCACCTTGCCACACAAAGCCATCATTATTAAACTTTAACCTTTCTTTTTCTGTTTGTCCCAAGATCTCAACTTAATATTGTCACATTGTAAACAAGTTTTTAAGTCTCATATTCTTTAAAAGTTGCATCACTTAAAAAGTTTAGTGTCTATGGAAAGTGTCCAAAGTTCTTAAGTGTGAACTCCTTTTTGTAAAAGTATAAATCAAAAATATGCATTTTTATTTCTCATCTATGCTGGTCTGTTAACAAATGCAGCTGATTTTCAGCCACAACTTATCAGCAACTATTCTCTCATTAAAGTATACAAAGTGTCACTTCTAATGATTCATAAATCAAATATGTCACATGAAGTTTTCAATAACGTAATTTCCTTTTAAAATTTCACAACCAGGTCTCCATTGTATGCATCTCTCCCAACATTCTTTTCTTTCAAGCTCCCACAGCACAGCTTATAAAGCTGTAGAAGTGCTAAACACTTCCACAATTCTCCCCAAAATGGAAAAGTAAGGTCAGGTCTGTTATACCCCATGTTCACGGTATCAATTGCTCTTCTATGTTGCTTCTCTGTCATTGTGAAGAAACTCTGGCCAAAAGCTACTTGATGAGAAAAAGTTTTCTTTTACAAGTACCAGGTTACAGTCTGTCATTGAGGAGAGTCAGGGAAAGAACTCAAAGAGAAGAAAAAACATGAAAGAAAGCTGGTCACAGGCTTGCTTCTAGCCTCACATCAATGACCTGTCTTTACATTTCAGGACCAATTGCCCAGAAGTGGCACTACCTAGAGTGCTATAGACCATCCCAGATCAATTAACAATCAAGAAAATGTCCCACAGATGGGCCAATAAAGCCAGTATGAGAGACAATTTTTTTTTCAATTGTGGTTCCCTCTTTCCAGGTATGTTAAGTTGACAATGAAGAGTAGCCATTATACAATCTAAGTGGTGTAGGAGGTTTGTCTGTCTATGTGTTGCTTTCATTGGTTGAATATAGAAACTGCCTTGGCCTTTTGATAGGGCAGCATTTAGGTAGGTGGAGAAAACAGAACTGAATGCTAGGAAGAAGGGTAGAGAGAGAGCCACCATGGAGCTACCAGGTCAGACATGCTAAATCTTTCCTGGAAAGCCACGACCTCATAGTGACATATAGATTATTAGAAATGGGTTGAATCAAGATGTGAGTTAGCCAATAAGAGGCTAGAAGTAATGGGCCAGGCAGTGTTTGGATGAATACACTGATTATTCAGTGTGTGATTATTTCAGGTGTAATTTAACTGGACGGCCAGGACAAACAAGTAACTCTCTCCATCAATACCTAAGTGTCCATTAATACAGAAGCATGCTTTAAATTCTCTCAGTGACTGACCAAAGCCTAAAGACATAGTGTTTCTTGTTAGTTTATTATCAATGAAGGACATATCTATTTTTTGAGCCTAGGTATCTATAGAAGAGAGAATGTTGATCGGCATTTGTTCTACAGGGTTGGATTTCAAAGGAAGATAAAAATACTTTGCTTCTTAGCTGTCCTCCAAATAATTAACTATAGATACTTTCAGATACTTGTTGAGTATCTATTTAGTAGAAAAAGGATGTAGATTGGTCTAACAAACCATTTAATTCTTCAAAAACAGAAGTTAGCATGCACATTAACTATACCAGTACAAGCTCTTCCATGGGGAACAAACATCATATCTAGGCTTTACCATAATATGAAAGATTATGAAAATTGTCTTTCTAAGAGAAAACGTTAATTTTTGTGGATATAAATATATAATCATTTTTCAAATTGTAGTTTTTAAAACTTCACTTAACACCTAGGTATGGCAGCTCACTTTCAAAATTATGCTGACTCTCATTAGTCTCAAAATTTTAAAGTTTGGCATATAAGTACGTTTTATTTATTCCAGTTAACTAGTTCTACACCATACACACATTTGCTTTGAGGATTTCTGGAGACTAATTTTGCTAATTCTGCCCACCTGGGAAAATTCTATTTTTGGCCTATATTTGTATCACTTGATTGTCTAGTACTGGCAGGTAGCTTTTTCTTTTCTTAATTTTAGTGCAGATAATATCAAAGCCAAATTGTATTTCTCATTATGTCTTCAGAATGAAGAAATCTGAGATCGTTAACTTTGAATTTTCTCTTTAATAAAATAACATTTAAGAGCTATTATAAACTAGAGACTAAACCACCATTTTGTATGGCTCTGTAATCATGTGTTACACAGCCTTAGAAACCGTCCTTGAAGCTAGTAGATGTGACCATGCTAGAAAATGACAACATCAAACTCTGTACACATTTTTCTGTTCTGGTTTCAAGAACCTTGACAAACAAAAACAAAATAAAATAAAACAATAAGGCGGAGAGGTGGAGGTGCATGTCTTTAATCCCAGCACTCAGGGGTAGAGACAGGAAGATCTCTGTGAGTTCAAGGACAGCCTGATCTACAAATTGAGTTCTAGGACAGCAAGGCTTCACTGAGAAACTATGTCTCAAAAATCAAAAGAAAAAACGTAACAATTAATAAAAAAAATCAACAACAACAACAACAACCAAACAATCTTTGGCAATAGCCCAGGGAGTCAATACTCTGTCTGCTACAAAGCGTGTGTAGGAGTGAAAATAAGAACGGCCCACATTTCCTTATGTATTTAAATGTTTAGTCACATAGGTGTGGGTCTCTTTAAAAGGATTAGAAGGAAGTCTGTCTCAGGGAATGGCCTTTGTAGTTTCAAATGCTCATGCCTGGCCCATCTCTGTTTCTCTGTTACAGATCAGGATGGAGCTTTCAGGGACCACTCCAGCAGAATGCCAGCCTACGCACTGTCATTGTTTTGCTTCCATAATGATAAGGGACTAAGCCTCTGAAAGAGTAAGTAAGCCCTTAATTAAATGCTTTCCTTTAGATGTTTTAAATGCCTTAATGCTTTGGTCATGGTGTTTCTTTGTAGAAATAGAACAGTTATTTTATATAGCATGAAAGCAATAAGACCAGAATTAATGATATAAATGAGTTTCCTGACTGCTTCAGTTACAAATCATAATTGTCTGTTATTATCGAGACACAATCACAGTGCGGGCTTCACACACCCCAATGGTAAGCCCGATATAACAGAACCAAATCACTTCTACATCACCTTGGCATCGTTAAACATTGTTCAGATGATCAATCAAAAATATTCTTTCATCTATTCCATTCTATTTTAAATTAAAAAGTAGGGAGAAGACAGTTTTTTTTCAGTTTGCTCAAGTAAATAAAGACATGTACCCAACCTTTTCCTTATTAATAATTTCACTTTTTGTTGACAATTGTCTACTCTATTAAAATGCCAATGTTTAGAAAAGAAATAATCAGGTGAAAAATTAAATGCCAATGAATACTAATTTGATAAATATTAACAGTTTTATCAACATCAACTAATTTCAAACAGTACAAGATTTCAAATTTTTTGCATCCGCTTAATATGACAGACTATGAAAATGAATGAATAAATTCATCATATGCTTTCTTTCCATTTTTATTCATCCTCTACAGAAATTTAAAACCAAACCTTTCCACTTTATTAATAGCAACTAAAGTATACAGAATAATGTTTTATAGAAAAACATTAATAAAATGAATAAGCTCAACATGTTCAAAATGAATTATAAACTTCATCTTCTCCATTGTAAAAAACTCTTATTTCCTATTACCTGATATAAGACTAATTAAATTGAAATAATCTTTACATTTCAAATCATGAAAGAAGTGCTATAAAATTGGATAACTGCTAGGTGTGGTGGCACATGCCTTTAATCCCAGCACTTGGGAGGCAGAGACAGGAGGATCTTTGAGAGTTTGAGGCCAGCCTGTTTTACAAAGTAATTTCTAGAACAGCCATAGCTGTTACAACTCTGCCTCAAAAACTACAAAAAAGAAAAAGAAAAAAACTGTGATAAAAATTAGAATTAAAATTAACAAAAATATAAACACTTGCTTTTAGTTTCATTAAACTCAATGTGGCCCCCAGCATCAGCCTGTCTGCTACTCTGCAGTTTTAAGAGGCAAACGTAATCCTTGTTTCCGGTTCTGTGGCCATAAGGAAGAGATGTCTTGACACCATGAGAGGATATTCACAGACTTTTCATGGAAAGCACAGATTCCTGAGTTGTTGCATTCAGAAACACAAGCTGAAAAGCTCAGCTACAGAAAGGAGGTAGCAACACATGTACATTTTACGGAGTAAGGTCACCGCACTTTTCCTCAACAGGGCAGGAAACCAAAGTTTATCTTTTAATTTAAATGAAGTCCATTCAGGTGAGTTCTTAAAATGAGTAAATAACAAAAGCTACCAACCTTCAAACCACTGTTCTAATTTTTGAAATAACCCAACTAGTAAAAGCATTCAGATTATCAGGTTGGGAAAGGAGTCTGGCAGCAACAGAGAAACAGTATGTGACTTTTAACCCTGGATCAGGCCTTGTTCGTCCCTGGGACTCATTGACTCTATGATAGAAACCCTGAATCTTAAAAACAGCAAGGACAGGAATTTTTATGGTTGCTATTTTCATTAGGTTTTTATTTTATTTTCATATCTGTAAAGTAAGTACCACTATTATTCCCTTTCTCCAGATGGCAAACGTTAAAGTTGGTTGTCATTTATTGATGTCAAACCACCTTTAAAGATCTGAAGGACATCACACCCTACGTTTAGCAATGAGCTAAGTCCAAATACCCATACAAGGAATTAGAGTCTTCTTCTGAAAATGCATAAATTATGGTTCCTGGTGACTATCCAGTAAGGGCATGGAGCAACGACTGAACATGGACTTTGGTACTTGGTAAACATCTAGTAAAAATACATTATGCTAATAAGAGAGATGATGAATAATTAATAATAATAATAAAAATCAAAGTGTGTTTTCGCTCTTTGCTCTTCCAAAGAACTGCAGTTTGTTTATATCACCAAGCTTGTGGTGATCACAATCAGCTCTAATTCCAGCTCCATGTAACCTGATGCCCTTCTCCAGCCACCAGAGATCAACAAAATCACAGATACATTGACATACATCTACACAAATAGTCATGTTTTAAAAATACGAAAGGAAATGGAAAAGAAGTGGGGAAGGAAAAAAGGAAGAAAAAAAGAATAAGCAAAAGCAGAAACAAACATCAAATTCTATAAAAGAAAAATATTTTTATAATGATTTTTGAAATCACCATAAAACAGGAAAAAGAAAAGTTCATCATCTAAGAATTGACTTAGCAAAGCCTCAAACTTTACTACACTTGAGAATTTTAAAGAACAATTACAAACTGAACCCAGCAAAATAGAAAAAACAGCCAAGGTAAAGATGAAAGTAAGGAATTAAAACAAAGAATCTTCTTCACAAATATTAATGCAATCCACAAATAAAACATTAGCAAAGACACAAAACTGACTGTAGAAGCAAAGTATAACCAAATGAGGTTTCTTGTAAAAAGTTAAGGAGGAGCTTCCATTAGATGTCAGTAACTAAATGATATGTAAGTATAGGCTAGCCTGTACCAGCTTGTTAGGCCAAAAATATAAAACTGTGCTATATAAGTTTACTTTACAGAGGGCTGTAAACAAATGGAAACACACACACATGCACACAACAGTACTGCCTTGAGAATAATGAACATTCTGACTGAAATAAGTCAGATTAGAGAACTATTTTGAAAATTTTGCATTGCCCCTTTAGTTAATTAAAAGAAATTTAGAATAAAAGTATTGGGATAATATATTTTTTATTTTTTATGGAAAGTAGAAATAGATTTTAACAAGTGTAAAGCCTTCAGGAAATAGCTAAGACTCTGCTCTTTAAATAGTTTAATTTCATTAAAGTTCATATTTTACAGTAAATGTGCAAAATCTGTTTCCTGAAGCAAGAATTGCTCATTTTTTACAATTTAATACTAAATTTAAGGATACTCACTGATAAGTCAAGAAGTAAAAAAATGAATGAGTATGAACAAAATAAGTTAATAAGAAACAAAAATAATCCATTCACCATTAACTTAAGAAATTATACACACACACACACACACACACACACACATGCACACGCACACACACACACACATATAATGAAATAAAAGAATAACTGGTTATTGGATGGGTAAAGACAGCATCAAACATCCAAGGATGGAGGAAGGCCAGAATGAAAGTTGATCAGTGGGTACTAAGATATAGCTAAACAGGAAGGAGATGTTGTTTCCTTTTTTTTTTTTTAACCTATTGATAAGAATAGTAAGCTACCATCCATTCAGATTTCAGAAATCAGAAAAGAACTTTTGAATGTTTTTCATAAGGATATGATGCACTGTCTTCATGTCTGAGAGAAATGGTAGTCATGATTTAAGTATTAGCCAAGCTACACAGGTTTATAAACATTATGTGAGATGACGTAAATATATAAACATTGTGTTTTGCTATAATTAGCTGAAGTTAATATATAGTTTTATACATACTCATATACAAATATTTAAATAGTCCATTGCTAGTAATGAAACTTAAATTGTTTCTTTGAAATTTTTGTTGTGAATTTAGTGTTTCACTGCTGAGTCATCTCTCCAGTCAAATAAATTGATTATTTGATAATTCTATTTTTATACAAGTCTGGTATTTGAAAAATAAATCATTGAGAGCTCCTTATCCCATATTAACTCACACTCTAAAGCCATAAGAGCTAAACCAGTATCATTCTCAGATCCATATCCACTTTAGTTGCTTATATTTCAGATTATTATTTTTATTGGTACTATATAGCAGATTATTATAAGATAAGCATATAACATAAGTAAAGGATGTTGTGAAAAAAATGACCTTTATATAAGAAATAGAGAATATACAAAAAAATTAGAAGCTCTGATCCTATTGTCTATAATCGTGAAAACATGTCTGAAATTATTCTTCCATGTGAAACCATCAGTTGCCCAGAATCTCCAGAAAGCACTGATGGCTAAATCCTTTTGATTCCTAATAACAGCAAAGTGAAAAATACTGAACTGTCCTAATGTGCGATTCACCTCTGTATGCTGTGAATGCTATTGTACATAAAAAAAACAAAAACTGTTTTGAGCCTATAGCAGAGCAGGATAGAACAGGGCTAGGTGGGGAAAACTAAACTGAATGCTGGGAGAAAGAAGGTGGGTCAGAGAGAAGCCACATAGCCACATGAGAGATCGATGCCAATACTTTACTCAGTAAGCCACAGTCATGTGGCGATATAGAGATTAATGGAGATGGGCTAATTTAGAATATAAGAGTCAGCCAGAAATACGCTTAAGCTATTTCCCAAACAATATTGCAAATAATATGGTTTCTGTGTGATTATTTCAGGTCTGAGAAGACAGGAACTAACTAGCGGCCTCCTACTACACTTCCCTATTCATTTTCTTTGAACACGTATAATGAATCAAGGTGCAGAGGCCAACAAAGGCACCAAGATACTACTACACACAAACCTACCAAAACAAATCTTGGGCACACTTGATGAAAGTTGTATACACGGAATTACCTTTTATGCTATCCTTGGTTGAGTAAAAGAAACCATCAACCAAAATTGTTTGAAATTAATATATGCCCCCATGTTGGAAGGGAAGAGAAGATGAGAGACAGGTCAGAAGAGGGGGAGCAGAAAGAGACAGTCCGCATGTTGGTGTTAGAAATTTGGAATGCTGTGCCCTTTGAGTGCAGGTTCTCATACCTCTTACATAAAGTATAAAGATATATCAACAGGTATAGTTCCTCTCTGGTCTATTGCTGTTTTACAGTATGCAGTTCAGGTATCCAGGTCAGGCCCAGGTAGACATTGGAGACTACATTACCCAGCCACAAAGTGAGAAATGAAAGAGTGACACCAGCTGAGTTATGGGCTATCTCCTATTGTATTTTTACTTCACCTAGATTACCTGAAATTTATTATCAATTTATTTTGTTACAAGATTATAATGAGGTATGTCTTAAAACTCTTTATACTATTCTCAATTAAAACAATCTCTTGTCCCCTTCAGGAGCTACTCATCAAAGCTCAGGACTCTCAAGAGAAACAACACAGAAAAATAATGTCTGAATGTTACAGAATATAACTGCTTTAAAGTTGCCCCATCTGCCCTCAATGTCCTTTTAGTGACATCCAATCCAATCTCTCATGAGTGTAGTCCAAACTGCATTTTGGGCTTCTGTTCCTTTTCCTATCATTATGATTTAGCTTGTTGAAATTGACTGTTGTCCCAGGGCGCCAAAAACTTTACCTGTTTTGCCAAAAAATTATAGAATTCTAAATCTTAATTACCTGTTCTAGCTTTTGGATAGATGTTAGTAAAACAATATCACATCCAAGGATCAATCAAACTTCTATGGATGATTATGTGGTTTTCAAACCAACATCAACAAAAAAAATCTGGTAAATTTGAAATATAATACTGATTTATTCTAGTTTCATAATACAGGTTTACTCTGCACTCATTCCATATTAAATTGCTGTGGTATGTTTTCCAAAGTAGAAGAACTTACAAGGACTCTATGAACTACTCATGTTTGTAAGAGCCAATAACAGGAATGACAGAGAGATATTTAGGAATAATAGGAAGATAAAATTTAGTAGGTGCTATTATATTCGAGAAGGAAACTATTGTACTGCAAACTACCATAGGAATTATTATTGTACAAAGAGTGACAGAAAGAAGCAACCATAGTATAAAGCCTCTAATTTTTAAGTAATAAAGCAACATGTCAAAAAATATTTGAACAACTGTATTTTCCAAATTGTCTGAAAATTGTAAAGCTTCTCATCTCTTATTGTATTTCGTCTACTTGTAATTTCTCTGTTTCTTTCACTGGGTTAGAGACTCCTTTGCATTTTTTTTGGAAGTTCACACTGCCTGCCCCACCCCACCTCCTTGGCCACACTGCAGGTATCCACCTCTCTAGAATCTAGCAGAGGAAAGAGCTCCATCTGAAGCCCAGGCACGCAGCCGGCAGGAGAGAATGGAGTATGTTATGGTTTGAAAGTGTCTGGCACCAGTTTGTCAATTCTAACCTGACTAGTGTTCTCTCAGGAATGCTCAGCTGCAAGATAAGCACTGAGCTTTGATAATCCAAATACACTTTGATAGAACATCAACTGAATTTTGTAGCGGAGAGCAACATTTTTAAAGTTCTACAATTTTAGCTGGAGGCAGAGGGGATACCAGAAGGAAAATAAATGAAAGGCGCACAGCACTTCAAAGGCTGATCTTTGTGATGGTTTCATTAGCAGTTGACAAAAATTCGCATGCACATTTTTGGAACAGACAAGAAATGATTTTGATGACTGATTGCTCTAGGGTGTAGTTTAACTTCCCCAGCTTTCAACAACAGGTGAGGTCAGGATTTCTTCTGCGGCTGTTACCCTAGTGGAATATTTTGTTTGTAAAGGAAGAAAAACGCATACACATGAGAGAGATTAGTTGATGAACTGTTCATTTAGTTTTCTCAATAAAAGATAAGTATCTGGTATATTCAGAGTGACAAGGGAGATGAAAGGTTCCCTTTTCTAAAGAAACTATTCCCTTTGGCTAGATGTAAAGGCAGAATTTTCACTTTTAAACAAATGCAGTAGAAAAATATTTGGACTAGATGACAGAAGCGTTTCAATAGGAGTGGCAATTGGGAAACTCCGGAGTCTGCACTCTAGTAAGGAAAGAGATAAAAACACACAAAAATATCTCCAGCTGAGACCAACAAGGGAAGCACTAGTGTTTTAAATAAAAATATGTAACAAATAACCACACAAATCTTCAAAGTGTATACAATGGGAAAGATAAGTACAAAACTCCAATGTCTTTTTCTTTGTATGCTTTTCTACATCAGACTCTGGCCTTGCGAAAAGTCCTGCCTGCCAAATACAATGTGGGTTTTGTGGTTACAAAATCAATGATATTATGGCTGTGAAATGGGGGCTGAGGGATAATAGAGAATTCCTAATTATTCAACAGGCTCATGATATCAATCTTAAGGAAAAGACAATATCCATTATGTGTTCTTTTAGTACCCAGTGATTCTAAATGGTTTTTGAGCTATCATGCTGCCATGGTTTTCCCATGAGACTTCAAACATCAACTTTATTATTTTTCTCTCCCTGTCTATCATCAAATATCCCTGGCTCACACTTTCTTCCCTCACAGGGGACTCTATTTATTGTTCTCCACACCTAAGCAGTGCTCAAAGACAGCGAAAGTATCCTGGATTTCTCACAAGCACACAGAAACAATATTAAGGAGCAATCCCTTAGCCCTGACACATGTGCTGGGGCTTTTGAGCTGGGTTAATCTTGCTACACTTTGACAACAGTAGCAAGAATCAAATGTCACTGGGAATGGGAATTTCCAAAAACGAAAGCTATTACTTGTAATGCATGCCTGTGTGATAAATAACAGTAGTTAGAACAAGTAATGGAGAGAGGAAGGGACAGAAACACAATAACTTGGACAGAAGAACTTAGTGGACAGAGTAGCCAGGGAAGTCAGAGTGTATACAGTTAGAGAAAAGGTATTCTTTAATATAAATTGTCCATAGCACAGTCAATAATTTGATGTCAAGTCTATCTTAACATGTACAACATAATCAGTGACATAACTTAAAGATTTACTTATTGATAGTCAACACAGATTTGTTTTAACAAACATTTTGTAACCCCATTCCACTTCAGAGTTCCTCAGTATTTCTCACACAGAAGGTCTGA
Organism: Microtus ochrogaster; assembly: GCF_000317375.1. Lineage (NCBI taxonomy): Eukaryota > Metazoa > Chordata > Mammalia > Rodentia > Cricetidae > Microtus > Microtus ochrogaster. Next base: position 36,636,188 of record NC_022034.1, on the reverse strand, counting down.
TTTCTTCATTTTTTTTCATTTATCATTGATTTTTAAAACTATTATTAGAGCATATTCCCAAGACATTATTAAGTTGCTGTCTACTTCTGTTTCTGATTCTTCAGGAGGTGCAATCAGGCTTTAAGAAAGTTGGTTATTCTTAGAAAAGAAAATACATCAGGAATTGTCTCTTAGACATTTTTCTCATCAGCAGTGATTGGATCACAAGAATTTGGCGGTGGTTAAGACTCTAACATAAACCCTCAAGAGCCACTAGAAAAGTTAATCGCCACATAAAAAATGGGTCAGAAATTCCCATTGTAAAGCATGAAAAAATGACACATACCAATAGTTATCAAAACTGAGATTTAAAACTTCAGCTGTGGAAATGCATTTTCTTTTTGGATTGTAAGCATAATATAGACTACATTTAGAAAATACATTTATCACTGCTGTGCCAACAGAGAGGTATATGTAATTAAACTAGAAAGTATGTTCCACTCCATTAATGTTACCATTAGAAATTCTGGATCAGCCATTAGAAAATCAAAAGTAGCCACTAGACAGACTCATTTTGTAAGAGGGCTATGCATTCAGTCACATCATCTCTGTTTCCCTGACAACCCGCCAGCATTCATGACCCAACTGAATTCCCAACAGGTTGCTGAACAGACTTTTAATAACCTAAGGCCTTTCTTTGCTTTGGTGGGATGGTGTTCTCTTGGTGAGCATGGAGTCACCTTTCTATATCCCAAATGTGATTTAACCTTTGTTAACTAATTCACATAAGATATTGCTTTGGAGTCTACGTAAAATACCTCATTTATAATAGGCAGACATAATTGAAGCCTAAATAACCAGCCACGTAAAATAGGCTTGATTCTTGTACTTTAAAAAAATCATTCATTTAGTTTTTTTAAGGTCTCTAAATATTGTAACTAGTAAGAGGTGGGAAAAGTATACTTCGGATATACTAATAATAGGAATTTATTTATTTAATAATCATTCAAGATAATTTATGACTTTAATGAAACACATTTAACACTGCATAAAGAACACTGAATTCTCCTTCTAGGTTCCTGGAACCAGACAACAGGCTTTTCCTGTATTCCACTGTCTAATTCTGTTAGTGACTCTTGATAACACTTTACCTTTTTACTGCACATCATTTGCCTTTCCGTTCTGTATACCTTGGCTAGCAGAGAGATAACAGCTTGTTTTCCTATGACTCAGCCTTTTTCTAAGAAAGTCTGTCTGTCATGTCAGCAACACACAAAGTACTTCACTTCCCCAAAAAGGTGTGGGTGTGGTGAGGCTAACCAGTGCCAGGTCATTGATTTCTTTTCCCACAGAGCAAACTCACAGGTAAATTATCATATGGAAAATGCCAGCAACAGCCCAACATACACCCCGAAAGGAAGCAATGCTGTGCCATTGCTTTGTACCTTTGTCTCTGCACAATGACAAATCAGGGGAAGCACAGTTAGATGTAGGTTAAAGAGAAAAAAAAAAAAAACCTGCTTTTAAATGTTCTGTTTTAGTTCTATGTTTTTCATGTGGAAAACAAACAGATTAAAAATGCATTCTTATAGTATACCAAAATGGCAACTGAGATCATTTTGACGTTGCTTTATAATCCTTGGTCTTGAGTTTAGGAGTGTCTATCACTGTAAGAATTTAATGACTACTATCATAGTGTAAATCACTAGCCTCCTCTCTTTTGTCAAGTAACTGTGTAACAACAAACCACAAGGAACATAGAAAGGCATTGCCTTTATCACCTTAAATTCTAACATGCCACAGGTAGAAATTTGTAATCATTTCAAAAGAATGTTGAAAAAGTTGGACTGAACAGTTTTGGAGACAGATTAGAGAGCAGTACAATGGACTGGGGACTTCCTGTCCATCTCATATTTTCAAAAATTAAAAACTTTATTTAGTCACATATATCTGTAAATCTAAAATTCTTTTTGTAATGGAAATACTGCTGATATGCAAGACCCCCTGTCTTCCTTGAGACATCAATCATCCTTCCTTTCACCAAACAAGTTCTAGCTATATTCCTGTCTTTCATTTTACAATCTGAAGTGTATTTTAGCTATGCCACAATTCCTTTTTCATTATACATACCAATCCAAGTTCCACTCCTTCTTCTCCTCCGATTCCCTCTACTTACCTCCCCACCCTACCCCCATCCACTCCTTAGAGAGGGTAAGGCACATTGCTTTAGGGAGGATCCAAGACCCTCCCTACTATATCTAGGCTGAGCAAGGTATCCATCCAAATAGAATAGGTTCCCAAAAAGCCAGTACAAGCAATAGCGATAAATTCTGGTACCATTACCAGTGGCCCCTTGGTCTGCCCCAGCCATGCAACTGTTAACCACATTTGGAGGGACTAGCTTGGTCCTATGCTTGTTCCTTCCCAGTTCAGCTGGTGTTGGTGAGCTCCCATTAGCTCAGGTAGACTGTTTCAGTGGATGTACCCATCATGATCTTGACCTCTTTGCATATATTCTCACTCTTCCCATTCTTCAACTGGACTTTGGAAACTCAATCCAGTGCTGCAATGCGGGTCTCTGCCTCTGGATGAATGTTCTATGGTGATATTTAAGATATTCATCAGACTACAGGGCAAGGCCAGTCAGTTTTGGCACTCTCTCCTCTTTTGCTTAGGGTCTTAGCTGTGTCAACCTTGAGGATTCTGGGGAATTCATCTAGAGCCAGGTTTCTTGCTAGTCCCATATTAGTTCTAGGCTCACTCACTCTATTTCATCTCAAATGTCAAGCAAAGACTCTTTTGTATGATTCCTTTGTTGTCCTTACTCCATCTGACATTTTATGTGTAGACACTGAGTCTAAGCTCTGGAGGCAACATTACTCAGTTTCTTGATAATGCCTATCTCAGATTACCATGACTATTTGGCTTCATAACTTCAAGGTTTTCAAGTTAAAAAGTGTAGCATGAGCATATACATCTTTTTGGGCAACACAATGCTATTCAAAATAACATCTCTGTATTTTAGCACAGACATGGAGAAAATCAATTCACTCTATTCAGCAATCAAAGGAAATTCTATAAAATGTCATCAATTACTTTCAATACACTATTACTAACACTGACATTCTTAACTAATACTATAAAGATGTCAATTGAAAATCAATGAATTCATGTTTCAGAGGCATATAATAAAATAAAAGATACATATAGTAATATCAAAGAGTTCCATAGTAGCCAGGAATAGAGTATAACTAAGGTCTATTTTTTGGTCATAAACTCACAGTAAGGGTAGTGATTCGCAGTCCTCTGTGAAAACTGGGAACTGGAATCAAACCTAGCAGAAAGAAAGAAAGAAAGAAAGAAAGAAAGAAAGAAAGAAAGAAAGAAAGAAAGAAAGAAAGAAAGAAAGAGACCACATACACTTTGGTACATGAGATCACACCCAAAGTGGGTTGGTATTTTAAAGGCTACTGGCTGAAGGAGTTCCTACAACACCTTCCCCTTTCGTCTAGATAAGAGAGTTCTACGTCTAATACAAAACTATATACAGTAAGAGCAAGTATCAAGTGTTGTCCAAGAAAAAGAGAAGCAAAACATACATAAAAATTAGCATTACTACCAGAATGAACAATATCAAACAAGAAACATATGATAACTGTTTCAATAGTTATCCTATTCTAAGAAGTTTAAGTCTTATGTTAAAAATGGCTTGGCTAAGTCATGAGAGGAAAGTAACTAAGACCTGAGAAGGGAAATAATATTACCTGAGTAAAAAGGAAGGCCAATCAAGACAACAGCTACCCGGGCCATCACTCAAAATCTCATTTGCGATGTTGGGGCAACTAACTTTGGCTAAGGTCCATTGTATCTGATAGACCATTTCAGAGGCAGAAAATTTTGAAAAGCTGTCTTGCCATGTTTTGGCAAGGTTTGACAGTCATTTTTGCTCATATCCTGCTTGTCCAATTTGGACACCACACGTAGAGGACTGAGGATCACTACCCTTATTGTGAGTTTATCTACAAATAAGTAAACTTTTACTATACTCCATCCCATGTTAAGCAGAACTCTTTGATTACTATAATTTGGTGCCCAACATGGGGCATTAACCCACAACCCTGAGATTAAGAGTCTCATGCTCTACTGGCTGAGTTAGCTGGGCCTCTGCTCACCACCAGCAAACAGAGTCTATCTGAAAATATGCAGCTACTGAGAAGCTCCAATTGATTCTCATTTTTGTGGGTCTAGCTGCCTCCCTAATTTTCAAGCTTTTTAGGTCTTATGTGGATCCATGCCAGGTGGCGGGTACCAAATTGTGCAACTGCTCTTGGCTTCTACCACTACCTGGGATCATGTTGGAGTTCGGGGACCATACTGTTGCTGGTGTTGCTGAGCCAACGCCAATGTGAGAGGCATATGCTGCCACTTGGGTCCATAGTAATATCCAGACCCAAGCTGCTGCTAATGGCTATATCTGGGTCCAAGATCCCGCCACAGCTGGAGTCTGGGCTCTGTGCTGATGTGCATTGCCTGTGTAAAGCATGAGTTGAAACATGAGTTGAAATATAAGGGTTTCACTGAGATACACCACATTCCAGAGAATTGGCCTTGGTTCCTGACTGGCCTTGGGATAATGGACCCCAATAGCCCGAGCATGGGAAGGGTGGCCCCACACCTAGTAGAAAAGTTGCTCCCACACACACACTTGGGAAAAATATCCTCAGCTTTCACAACGGGTGTGAGAGTTGTCACCCCTCTCACCTGTGGGGCATGGTCCTAGTAACCAGGATCAACCAACTCAGCAGCCATCTAGGTAGGTACACATCCAGGGCTTTAAGCTCGCACGCATGAACATCACCCAATTTGTGACCTGCTACAATGCATGAAGGGACTGGTCCTGCAGAGTCATGGTTGGCTGCATAGTCTACATGACATAGTGAGATGTTAGGGGACTTTCTGTGGGGGCCCAGTGTTGATAGTATGCAAGAGACCAGAGGCCTTACGCCTGACCAACAACACATTACACAATGAACAGTTGCAAGGGGGCTAACGGGTATACTGCATGATACACAGCAGCTTCCAATGCCACTAGAAAAACAAGACAGGCAGTGAAAAGGCAAAGACAGAAAAGTGAGGTTTTTCAGGTTTTTTGTTTGGTTTGTTCTTTTGTTTTGCTTTATTTCTTTGTTTATCCTGTTTTGTTTTTTTTTTTGTTTTTGTTTTTTTTTGCTGGTTTGGTTTTTAACTGAAATTGGTATTCTCATTTGCATTTATTTATATCCAATTTTTATTATTTCTTTTATAATTTTCCTTTAGGGTGATACTGTAGAAATGGAACCCCTCTATATCTGTTAGATGCAGAGGGACTGGGATGGGGATGCATGGTGTGAAACTCCTAAAGAATCAATAAAAATGTTTAAAAGATACAAATATGAGATTTTTGCAGTCCTGTAAGTATAGGATTATGATTAACATTTCAGTATATTAGTGATTTACAAGTCTGGTGACATATATCATGAATAAAAAGTATTCAGTTGAAAAATAAAAAAATAAAGAATGGATTGAAAAATGTTAAGTATTTGAAGAGCAGAAGTGGGTCTAGAAGATAACTCAGCAGTTAAGAGCACTAGCTGCTTTAGCTTCCCTTCCAAAGGTCCTGACTTCAATTCCCAGCAACCACATGGTGACTCACAGCCACCTGTAATGGAATCTGATGCCCTCTTCTGGCACGCACGAAAAAAGAGCACTCACATACATAAGATTCATAAATAAATATATCTTAACAAAAAGAAAGAAAACAGAAGGGAGGGCGATTAGTAAGTTAAAACATAGGCACAAAAAGCTGCAAAAGAGAAAAGGGAACTGGCAGTATGACAGACATATGGAAAAAGATGAGACTTAAAAGATTTGTTTAAAAGATCACCCAGAGGCATGAGAATAAAAAAAAAAATCAGGGTATCATTTTGAAGTCCACAAGTGCTTGGGAGGGACAGCATTCAGGACAGCTTTATTGGACTAAGCTTTTCTCTGCAAATTGCCTGCTGCACAGATATTCCCTCCCCTATGCTCCCAGAAACTCATGCAAGGCACTCACACACTGAGGCCTGTGGGAGGGCAAGGGAAAGAAAGGATGGGAAAATTAGCTATAATTGGATCTTATTAACTTAGTCATTTAAATTGCTAATCTGTTTCTAAGTCAGCTTGTGTGTAGACAGCTCATTTTCAGTTGACTGAACCTTTTCTAACCCTCCTCACAAATAGGTGACACACAAACAAGTTATTGCTTATTTTTCTGTTATTGTTTTTTAAACACAAACAAACGGTCAAAATGCATGGACACACTAGAATTGGAACACAATTTCACATCTACCTAGTTAAGGAGGGTGGTCAACAAACAACCCATAAATAAAATTTAGAGCAGCTCAATTAATTTTCAAAGAAACATCAAACTCATATAATTAAAGACAATAAAATGGGGGGAAGATGTCAAGAATAAATTCTCCAAAGTCATGCAGTGTTTACATGTGCAAGAAAAAGAAATCCACAGACAATCATGACCCTTTAAGGTAAAATATGTACAGGAAGCTTTTGTATGATTGGAGCATCTATAAATTGATACTGTGAAAGAAGACAAAACACACCTTCTTCCTGTGTGATGTTCATGGGGAAATTCAGATTATGAAAGAAGATACTATAACTCACATTAATACTGAAATGGTAAGAAATACTAAAAATGTGTTATACAATTACAAATAACAATAAAAGTCATAATTATTACTTGACTTTAAGGTTATGAAAATATGTACACTATCCTTCAGTTTTTAGTTTTAATGTTTATCAATCAATTCTCAAGACCTAAAGTTGTATCTGAAATATAATAACAACTATACAAATATTTCCTGAATGACTACTAGTAAACACCCAAGATTGTGTGTGTGTGTTTGCATGTATGTTTATGAGCATACTATTTTGCTATGCATGTATGCATTTTGCTATGCACACTAGTGTGTCCGAATATATATGCTGGTACAAAGCAAGACCAAAGTACAACACTGGATGTTCTCCTCTCCTGTTCTCCATCTTATTTTTGAATCAGTGTCTGTCACTGAACGTGGAGTTCATCATTTTCGCAAGATGGTTAGCCAGCAAGCCTCCAGGACCCACCTGTGTCTGCCAACCATAGCCCTGAAATGACAGGTGGAGGTCGTAAAACACAGGTTTGATGTGAATGGTAGAGTTCTAAACTCAGGTCTTCATGCTTGTATAACAAATGCTTTCCTCCCTGAGACATCACTCTAGTCTCTGAATAAGTCATTTTGATTGATATTTTTTATGTCAGTGTAGGAAAACTGAACTTGTGTTGATTGTATCCTCCTTTTAGAGATTAAAATTTTCTACCAAAGAAAAAATTAAAAAGATACAAAATTGTTTTATAAGAATATAGATGAACTATAAATATGAATAGAGATATTTCTGTTTAAAGGTGGCATAATGCTTCCTTCCACTGCCAAGTTTTGCAAAATATCAGTTTAATGATATTTTAATGATACCTTCATAGCCTGCATTAGAAAGGAAAACGCTTGCCCTCTTATTCACATTTCTATCTAGTGGACAGTGTTACACATATATTTGTAAGAACGAATAAAGTGTGGTGACAATATATCCTGTGAGTTTGATCCCCTTTAAGTAGTGTATCCAACTAGAGAAGAGAACAACACTGGTGAGCATCTATTTCAAGCTTCAATTAGAATAAATGAATTTAGATGTCAAATGGTGTAGCTCAGTGGTAGAGAAATCCCTAGCATATGCCTGAGCATGAGGTTCTCTGTTTGATAACCAGTATCAAACAAATATAATATAATATGATATGATATGATACAATATAATATAAAATGCATTTTTCTTTATTCAATTCTTTAATTTAAATAATTTCACTAATAATTTTTAGGAAAATTTTAAATTTATAAAGCTCAGTTTCCTTTCCTTTGAAATCTAAAGGTCCTAAGAAGGATGTAACAGAAATTCCAGCTATAGAGCAAAAATAGATTTGGGGGGAAAATCCCCAGTTTTATATTTCTCTATTTTACATATTTCATCTCCAAGAACATCTTGCCCTATGTGATTTACTCTATATTAAATCCATTTCTTATTTTTAAGTGGATTTCCTTTTTATTGGTTACTCTAGCAAGCTCTATCCTGAGATTTGACTTTATTTCTAGGGTAACCTAAATAAAATCTGAAAGCAAAAGATGCAGTTTAGAACAGCAAACCTTACAGCAACTGATCTACACTTTGGAGAAACTTCCAGGACAAAGGGACAAAAAATAAATTCTCAAATTTACGCTCCAATATTAAGTGGTAATGATTATTTCTCTTTTCCAAGCAGATAATGATGCATTTTTCACACTGGATTCTGGAACAAGGAGATACAGAATTGGTGCAGATATAGACTTAAGAATAACATATAAATGTATGATTATTAGCCAGGTGGTGGTGGTGCACACCTTTAATTCCAGCACTCAGGAGGCAGAGGCACTCGGGTCTCTGAATTCAAGGCCAGGCTGGTTTATGGAGTAAGTTCCAGGAAAGCCAATGATACACAGAGAAACCCTATATAAAAAAACAGATAAATTAAACATATATATGCATGTGTATATACAATACACATTTATGTATGTATATATATATATATATGACTATTAAGAAAAATCTAAGCAATTACTATTTGTTTACATTTTAAGGTAGAAAACTGTGCCAGAGTAGGTAAAAAGCGTGTTAGAACCAAAGTGGCTCCCCAAATGGCAGTGCTGATGGCAATTTCCTCAGCAGGAGGACTTTGGTCTTATAAACCAATGGGTTATTATTGGGTAAGCAGAAGCCTGAATTCAACATTGCTCAGGAATCTCATAAGGTAGAGTTTCTTTACCATGATCTCCCCTTCATCTGCTTACAGAGGTCAAGTACCTTTGGCAAGGGCACCTAGCTCCATCCGAAACCAAACAGTCTGTATCTACTGGAAGACCTGCTCTGTTATCTAACATCCACTTGTTTCTCTGACATTTTGCTTCTCTCTTCTCCCTAGCACAACAGCCTTGGCAATTTCTGCCTTTATAAAACTTCCTTTCTAGCCATGGAGTAAGAGTAGTTCAGTTTGGTGGTTTTGTGATGCCCTCACTCACATTTGGTTCAGAAATTTACAAGGGGAATACTGGGCTTCCAAAGGGCCCTGACTTTTCTAGCCAAACTTAATTGACAGTTTTGTCCCTCCTGGGTAATGTGGGATCTTTTTCTGCAGACATGACTATGTGTTGCTTTTATTGGTTGGTGAATAAAGCTGCTTTGGTCTATGGAAAGGCAGAATATACCTAAGCAGGAAATTCGAGCACAGATACAAGGAGAAAGAAGACATAGTAGAGGAGAGATACCAGCAGCCATTTGGGAAGCAAGATGTAAGGTAAAAAAGTCACCAGCCTCATGATAAAATACAGACTAATAAAAATGGGTTAACTTAGTTGTAAGAACTAGTTAATAATAAGCCTGAGCTAATAGGCCAAACAGTTTTTCATTAATATTAAGCCTCTGAGTGATTATAAGTGGTTGTAAGATGGGTTGGTAAGCAGAAAAGCCTCTGGCCATATCTGGGTACAAATAATTTGCTTATACTGGCTCCTGCGACCCACCATAATCAAATTCAAAATTTGAGAGTTTGTTTCTCCAGCTGTTTATCTCCACAAGCTCTACCCCCTCTTTTCTTCTCTTCTGCTCCTGTAAGTATCCTCTGAGCTGAATGCTCTGTCTAGCTCTCTGTCTCTAGTTGGATCACTAGAACCTGTCCAACAAGCCATGCCAGTTCACCAGAAAGCCTCCCTACATCCTCCTGAGTACTCATCAAGCAGAAAGAGATGCCTCTCCACTGTGATTCAGGGCATCTCTCAGACGAGTCCTTTTCCCTTTGGCAACACCATAGGATGGAGAAACATCCCACAGCATTTACCTCTTACCATGTCACTTTCTATGCTATTGAAATCTTCCCTTGGACCCCCCCCCCGTAAGTTTCTCTCATTTCCTCCATGCTTTGTATCTTTCACAGGAACCTGAAGTAACCATGGGCTCTTCTTATTAGACTCACTTGCCATTTCTAATCTCTTCCTCTTTTTGGACTCAGAGATTCCACTAAGTGACAGCATATTATTGCAAATGGCTTGGCCTGAGTATAAACAGACAATCAGTCTCAATGGCCAGCAAATGGCATAGTTGCTTTCCAAAATCTCCCAGATTGTGACAACTTCTGTCACCACATAAGCACATGGTCCAAAAATCCCTACATCTCTAAGCTTTCTCTACTCTTTGCTCTCAAAAAAAAAAAAATCAGTGTTTGCTTTAATATTTTATTTTTGCATATATGTGTTGTTACCTATATTTCTTGTTGTTTGTTTGTTTTGTTTTGCGCATCATATGCTTGCCTGGTGCCTGAGAAGACCACCAGCTATTTTGGACCTGGAGTTACAGAAGGTTGTAAGCCATCATGTTTGTGCTGGGAATTAAGCCCGGGGTCTCTCTGGGAATTGAACCCAGGAGGCAGAGACAGGTGGATCTCTGAGTTCGAGGCCAACCTGGTCTACAAGAGCTAGTTCCAGGATAGTCTCCAAAGCTACAGAGAAACTGTTTTGCAACAAAAACAAAACAAAACACAAACAAATCAAACCAAACAAACAAAAAATGGTCCTTTAACTGAAAGGAAAGAAAAAAATCTCAGAGATTTGTAAAGAGGCATACATGGAATCTGCAAATTCTCCCATGTTAAGGGAGCACAGCAGAGGAAATGGAAACAGATCACAAGAAGTATTTCAGGTCGAACCCTCAATTGTCACAGCACTGTATTTTGTGGGTCGCTAAGGATCATGGAACACCTCAGGTTTCTTCGGGAAGAAACTGTACACCTCATGGACCTTCTCAAGGGGAGAACGGATACTAGCACAGCAGGTAGCAGGTACACTGATTCTTACATGAGGGGCACAGAGTAAAAGGCACTGAACTGCTGTGGACCGAAGTATGTAAGCTCCAAAGGGGATGTTATCATTACTAATGGCCTGGTCGCAGTGAATAATTTTATAGCTAACCAGAGGCCTGAGCTGCTCGGCTAGATGTACAGAACAGCTCTGCAGTACCTCTTGGTGTTTTTATTTGCAGCTGAGCTGTTTAAAATGTGGTTCTTTTAATGAACTATGAAATTATCCAATAAAATACACTCAAGCATGAGGTGTGCTGTGTGACTTCACAGTGATGGGATTTGGAAGACAAGGCTCAATTAGAAAATTTAGAGGAATGACAAATTGAAAGTCAAAAGCCCCCAAGAATCTATAAGAAATACTGATAAATATAACATAATACAACTTGACAGAGGGAAAGAGGAGTTCATTGCATCATTTTTTAAGAGGTAAGAAATGGCCCCCTCTCCTTTTATTTAAGAAGACTTTAGCTGGAACTGATTTATGGCCCGATCCACAAATCATTTGCGGGAATAAGAACAAGATTGACAATATCTGACTTACATAAATCAGAATTTATTCCTAAGAAAAGACAAATATATTTCCCTTGAAATGTGGAAACTGAATATTGTATGCTTTCTGTAGGCAAAGAAAAGGGAAGCAATCATATTTGGACATCTTTGTAAGCCGTGAGCTGAATTAAATTTATTGGACAATAGTTTGTTCATATGTGTCCATGGTTTCAATTTATATATAAATTTGGGCGAGGAAATTGATTTCTAAACATTTTATCAGTCAGACACACAGTGTCATCCTAGTGTTGAGGAGAATGAGACAGGCGAATCCTCAAGAGTTCCAAGCCCGCCTGATTAACACAGTAAATTCAGAGCCAGTCTAAAGGCACAGAGGAGCCTGCCACAAAACAAGACAAAACAAACAGAAGCCAAAATATTAAAAAACAAAATATTTCTAATTATAAATTAATAGCAAAAGAGTAGTCTATATAAATACCCTCTGGTTTTAGAAATATTTATCAGGTTAAAAATGGGAAATTTCTTTCGGACGGATGTATGTTAAACATTTATTTATACACCTTAATAACAGGATGACTTTCATGATATAAGTTGTAACAATACGGATGACAATTCATTAAAATACATATGAAACTTCTTTCTGGGTAAATATCTGGGCATAAATAAAGCTCAGATATACTTTGAAACATGGGGCTCGAGAAATGGCTTAGAAATTAGGAGCACTCTCTCCTTTTCCAGAGGATCCAGGTTCAATTCTCTGTACCCACAACTCTCTGTAACTCCAGTTCTAGGATATTGCACAGCATTTTTTTTAGCCTCAGGAGGCAACAGACATAGCTGGTGCACACACCTGCTGCACAGATACATATTCAGGCAAAACACCAACCCATATAAAATAAAATAATTAATGAAAGTAAAATAAAATATTTGGAAGGAAACTATGAACAGGATAGCCTGTTTCTATTGTGTATTAATCTTTTTTCATATCTATAAATGTATATGTGTATTAATGCATGTGTATGTGTGTATATTTTTGAAAAAA
>NC_022034.1:36606943-36622880 GCF_000317375.1 Microtus ochrogaster | reverse complement strand
ACACACACTAACATTCTAATAAAAAAAGATTACAAATGCTAGTAAATGCATAAAACCACTATCAATGCTATTAGCCATCAGGAAAGTAAAAGCTCAAACTTTGAAACATTGAAAGTCCACTTTACCTGAAAAAACAAATGATCTAAACACTGTCAAGAATATAGAGAAAGGAAATCCCCATTCATTTTTGATAAGAATGTAAACTGATTTATCCACATGAAAATAAATATGAAAATTTTTTAAAAGTAAGAACCACTGTATGATTCAGCTATCCCAGTGCTAGTTCTATATACAAAGGAATATGCGAGCATCCACAAAAGATTTGAATACTCACATTTAATTCTGCGTTATTCACAGCAACAAAGCCATGAGACCAACTTGTATGCCAACCAACAAAAGGATACATAAAAGAATTGGGGGACATATATGCAATGAAATTTTATTCAGCTATGAGCAAGGTAGAAATTATGTTATTTACAGAAAAATGGATGAAACTAGAAGTCATCAGAAAAAAATTCATTAGTTTTTTTCATATGAATACAGTGTAAGTTTTATATGTGTGTATGTGTTTGTGTGTGTTTATATATATACATATATATAAATATTCATGTATACACATAAAAATGTATATATGACAGTAATAACAATAGATAATTTATATATAAATTACAGATAGATAGATGATCAATAGACAAAGAAACAGATGATTAATCAACAAACAGATAATAATAGATGAATAAAAAAGTGGACTCTAGGGTAAGAGGAAGGACTCTAAAAAGAAGGAGGATGAAGATCAGGAGTAGATACTTGGATACAACAAATAAAGATAAACTTGGCATGCACTCTCTCATGCAGAGCATAGGTTTAGATAGATTGGTTTTATATGTATGTATGCATGTATGTTTATACACAGATAGAGATATCAAAGCACAAGCAAGACTATTTTGGAGGATCAAAGGCACCAGCAGGACGTGGTGGTAGAGGACAAGGGAGGTTGACGGAATATGAGCAAAGTACCTTTCTATGCATTGATGAAGCTTAATGAAGTAACACATTATTCCTATTTGTACTAAAATAATTTTATGAACAAATACGATATCCATATTTACAATCTTATTGGTCTACAGTGAAGAAATTTATTAAGATTACATCAACTAAAATGGGTAATAAGGCAAGCGTTCCTGGAGACTGCAGAGAATGACACATCTTTTTTTTTTTTTAACCCTAGGAACAACTTGCTATCATTGGCTATGGCCTTTAAAATAGGCAAGTTCATATTCCCATATTTCTGTAACCATATCTGTGACTGCATCCCTTTCTGCCCACACCTGGGATAAGTTTACTTCACTTAAATATTTATGACCTTACTGCTGAAGACATCACATACTTCAGACACAGAACTTAGAAGATTTGAATTAGATCTGACCTGAAAACTTCCTGTGGATGAACTTCCAGAGCACTGGAATGTGTTATCTAACCTACCCAAATGGAGACACAATCAGTAGTCTTACTCAGCTTTGATGTCTATGAACCACAGGAATAACAGGCATAGCAAAGATATGCCTAATGGTACAATAGCACCACTTATAGCTTGGCAGTAACCAACAGCTGTTTTATTGGGCTTAAGGACCAATCAACAGGAGGAAAATCAAGTCTGGTACTGAAAACCTTGGCATCTACCTTTAGCTAGGAAAGCACGGATCTTAGAGGAGAATCTAAAAATACTACTTTACTTGTCCAACATAACTCATACATACATTCTAAAGATGCATTTTTATACCCACAAATAAGCATAGCTTTTACCCCTCCTCAAAGAAGCTTCTTTTTATAGCATAGAGCAATACATGAAGCTGGTCAAAATGCAAAAGACAAATGATCGTGGGGTGCCAAGTCTCAGTGCACACATCTACAACCTAACTCTGAGGTGCCTAGTCCTAATGTACACATTTACAACAATCCTCTTGCACCTAAGGTTCAGGGAACATTTCAAACAGCAACAGAAAGATCTTAAGAGACAAAGGGTGAGGAAGTCTGTTATGAGGTTGAGTTTCCTAGAAGTGACATGGGAGTTTCAGTCATGGTACAGCAATAAGATAGGTACCTAAACCCAATCCAAGAATGGCAACACGGATAGAAAACATCAAAAATGGAGGGGGAAAATAGTTGTGATATTTTGTTTGTCTTCTGGAGATCAGAGAGTGGAGCTAGCTACTAGTTAATCATAGAAGTCTGGGGTTCTATACAGACAAACAGGAAGTGGTAAGGCTGGGCAGAGACAGGAATTTGGATCTTTTCAGTCTACAGAGTCAGAGAGGTAAGACGTGACTATGGTTGGTCCTTTACTTCTCTGATCTTTCAGCTTTTGCCCTGATATCTGACTCTGGGTTTTTATTATTAAGACTAATTAGTATTATGCATCAGAAAAGACCTAGGGTCCTATTTCTAGACAAGGAACTATAGACAATTAAGGACTGCTGCATACATGGGAGATAATTAGTTTTTTCCAAGAATAAACTTCATAAATGGTTATCTAATTCTAAGTGGTCATTTCTGAAATCATATACTTCCAAATAACACTAAATTGATTGAGTAGGTTGTATTCACTATTTGTGTTCAAATATAAAACAATAGTAATCAAGGAAAAGGGGGGAATAAATTTGAGAGGGAGTAAGAAGAGGATAGAAAGTTGTAATGCAGAAAGAGGGGAAGAATTACGTAATGATATTTCAATTGAAAATAAAATTAATACTTTAAAAACAAATTTAGCAAGAAATAGCGATTTATATTTTAGATGGGTTGATTTTGACAAATGCATTAATATTGCAATGTAGGCCAACAAGTAAATGGAAATGCAAATTTAGACATTAAAAAGGAAATTTTGTATTAAAATACATAAAACAGGAAAAATTATGCTGAGAGTGAAGTAAAATTTTGTACCTGTTCAAAGGAAAGTGAAGTGTGTTGTAACTGAGTGTTAACAACAGAAATGGAAGAAGAATCCAGGTAGACATCTAAAGCACTCATCAGGAAGGGAGAGAAAAATGAGAGGAGGAACTAATCCACTCAATACTAGGCGACAGGACTTGGAGCATACAAATCCAAAGGATGAAAAGCAAATGGTTATGGCCCCAAGTCAAAGTTGTTTGGATACTTGCAGGCAGTTAAGATATTAGAAAATTTAGTGGAAACTGCCAACATGGACCCTCATAAACAGAATCTAGTAAAAAAAATCTACAAATTACAGTAAATACAAAATAGAGAAGTAGTGAGGTGTTACCACTGTAGCAATGACTGTAGGTGCTAATTTAATTAAGTACTGTGTGTGTGTGCAGGTCAGTAACATAAGCCTGAATATATAGAACTTAATCTTTAAAGTTCTCACACTGCTCACACACTATTATTATTAGTATTAGTGGCATGAGAACTGAGTGAGTGGATTTTAAAGCAGTTTCTCACAGTTAGTGAGAAATGGAGCTAATGTCTACACATAGTTAAGAGTTTAGTTGTAGCTCAATTCTATAAAAACAACCATAGAGGAATCCAGTATGAAACACTAAGTTTTCTCAGTGGGTAACTATTAACTTTGCAATGAAAGTATAAAAATATAATTACAGGGCTTGCATATTATAAATCTTAAACTTTGCAGAGGAAAAGAAGCTAGAATTCACAAAATGCAGAAGGGTTGGCTATTGGCATGATGATTGTCTTTCCCTCATATGACTTGCCACCAGGACCAAGAGGAGGGAGGTTAGACCCTGTCAGGTCCCACTTTGATCTGTACTCTGGAAAGGGTAAGGCCATATTATAAAGCTCCATGGAGTCCTAAAATTCTCAAACAACAATGTCTCCATTAGAAATTGGAATATTCACTTAAACTTAGAAGAAAATACCTTTCACCAAGTATCCTACAAGACCTTGAGAATTTCAAGCAATGTGAACTTCTAAGAGGCCACATCACAACTTGGTGTAGAGGCAAAATGTAGATGATGAGAAACAGGATAATTTACATTATAAGAGCTAGCAAGAAATAAGAGCCAAGGCCAAGCATTCATAACTAATAAGAAGTCTCCATGTCTTGATTTGGGAATTAGTTGACGGCACAAAAGGAAGTATGGTACAGGAGCCCTAGTGTGGATGGTCAGAACAGAACTGATCAGAACAGGGTTTTACATAATCACACAAGGTAATGCCACAGCTTCCCTGATCATGTGCCCCTCTTACTGCTATTTTATAATTCTTTATAATAGCATACCATAATATAAAAGAGTCGGCCATGTCAGAATCTACCTTCCGTGGTGCTCTTAAAAATATTTAGGCTCAAATCATCTTGAAGCTTAAAAAATTACTGAAAGAACTAAGAGATATTTATTTACCCTATTTATCATTAATTATCACATCATATATTAAAAAAATCAATCTATAATGTAGGCTTTTTTAATTAGCAAAAATTAAATTCAGCTGTGAAAAACATTTCTAAATATTTCCAATAAAATATGACTGTTTTATACTTCCAATATTTTTAAATGACAGACCTAATGGAAAACATGTTCTACTAGTGTTTACATCTCCATTCCATGCCTCATTGTGTGCTGTCTTTGAACCTCCAAAGCAAAAGTTTTCATTTTGTGGATACAATGAACCACAGATTGGAAATATTGTTTTAAAAGGCAATGTGTTAATTATGCAATTTTCGTATTGTTGTTCCTTAAACAATAAAGCATAGCAATTACTTGTATAGCACATCTTTACAGTGTGTTAGCTATGGAAACACTTTAGAGAGATTTGGAAGGACAAAGGAAGCAGTGTGTAGATAATATAAAAATTCTATGTTGTTTTCTAAAAGGTATGTGAACCTATTTGTATTTTGGTACACACTGGAACTAACCCTAAGGTCTAGTAGAGTTGTTAATAGACTTTATTTCGCTTGATACTACACCAAGTTTGAAAAGAGTAGGGTTTTTTCAAAGTTGTGAACTGAAGACAAGTGAAATGAAACTAAGTAATTTTTAATTTTTTAAATTTATTTATTTTTTTATTTATTAAAGATTTCTACCTCCTCCCCGCCACCGCTTCCCATTTCCCTCCCCGATCAAGTCTCTCTCCCTTGTCAGCCCAAAGAGCAATCAGGGTTCCCTGCCCTGTGGGAAGCCCAAGGACCACCCACCTCCATCCAGGCCTAGTAAGGTGAGCATCCAAACTGCCTAGGCTCCCACAAAGCCAGTACGTGCAGTAGGATCAGAAACCCATTGCCATTGTTCTTGAGTTCTCAGTAGTCCTCATTGCCCGCTATGTTCAGCTAGTCCGGTTTTATCCCAGGCTTTTTCAGACCCAGGCCAGCTGGCCTTGGTGAGTTCCGAATAGGACATTCCCATTGTCTCAGTGTGTGGGTGCACCCCTCGCGGTCCTGAGTTTCTTGCTCGTGCTCTCTCTCCTGATTTGGACCTTGAGATTTCTGTCCGGTGCTCCAAAGTGGGTCTCTTTTCATCTGTCTCCTTTCATCGCCTGATGAAGGTTAATATTCAGGAGGATGCCTATATGTTTTTCTTTGGGTTTACCTTCTTATTTAGCTTCTCTAGGATCACGAATTATAGGCTCAATGTCCTTTATTTATGGCTAGAAACCAAATATGAGTGAGTACATCCCATGTTCCTCTTTTTGGGTCTGGCTTACCTCACTCAGGATAGTGTTTTCTATTTCCATCCATTTGCATGCAAAATTCAAGAAGTCATTGTTTTTTACTGCTGAGTAGTATTCTAATATGTATATATTCCATAATTTCTTCATCCATTCTTCCATTGAAGGGCATCTATTCTTTGATAACTGATATAGCTACTCTAAACACTGAAACATTTCATTAGACAAAATTTAAAAGTCACAATTTTTAACGTTAACATGATTTATCAGGAAACATCTTCAAGTCCTAGGAAACTATAAAGCTCACCATGCCAATGGGTTTTTTTTTTTCAAAACAGAAAAGCTGAAAGTTATCCTTCATTTTTGACAACAAATACCATTAGCCATCTTCCCTACAGTGACAAACTCACTGCACACTTTAAAAAATAAGTCTAAGCACCTGAGCCTAGGTGGCTACTTGTAAATTGTCTTTTTCAAATAAAAAAAATGTCATTACATAGAAAAAATGTGTAGTTCAATTCAAAACCCTAATGCTTTTTCAAGCCAAACTTCAGCAGGCAGTAGGGAATCCAGGATTGTTTCCTATTCTGTCACAAAGATCAGTAAAGAGACATTGACTTTACCAGCTAGGACTCAACAAAACTAGACCTGCATTAATTCATTTTAGGCATTTGTGTTTGTTTTGAATTTTGTTTGTTTGTTTTGCAGTGCTTTATAGCAAGACCATGGCTTAAATGTTTGTCTTTTGCAGTACTTGATATCAAGCCCAAGGCATTATAAATACCAGTCAAAGTCAAGATTTTTCTATGAAACTTGCTTCTCTCTCTTTGTTTTACTTTTTCCACTGAGTCCAAGGTGGTGAAGATCAATGCTATGTGTGACCGCTGATTAACTTCATACTAACAGTGATAGTACCAGCTCTTGTACACTCAGAAAATATCAATGAGGCAAAAAAAAAAAAAGGTAAGTGAGAAATTAGGATTATTAGGAACACAGTCTTGACCTTCCAGACTCCCTAAAGCTTAAAAATAGCACTTTGAGAAAGGGTATGAGACAGTAACATCATGTACGTGGCATGTGTATCAATATGACTCTCACAAGCTCGAATGTTGAAAAGCTACATAAAAAAATATATTGACTCTCTTTCATGAATCACATATGCATGTTTTTCCCAACACATTAACTCTTCATATCAAAGAAAACAGAGAGAAAGTCTTATGGACAAAATCTGTCAATGGCTACCTGGTATGTGTTTATATGTGTGTGTGTGTGAACGCGGGTATGTGGGTGTGCGGGTATTGGTATGTGTTTATATGTGTGTGTGTGTGTGTATGTGTGTATATGTGTATTTGTGTGTATATGTATTTGTGTGTGTATATGTGTATCTCTGTGTGTGCAATGAATAATATAAACATTATAAAAATCACTGGGAAGATTCTAAAAGCTTCTCAGTACAGTTCATTGCCTAGACTTACTCACAGAGCCCTCATTAGTTGTTTTATAAAGAACAACAATAAAATAATCAACTTCAGAATTACAGAATGAAGTGACTCTAAGTAACAAGCAGGTAATTTCTATCTTTGGCATTTGAAAACGAGTGGGTAAATACACATATTGAGAGTCTTTAGTAACCATAGTATATGTATAAAGAATCTGTAGGTCCTGAGGCTGAGCAAGCATAGGGCATGGGAGGGTGTGCATCTGGAGGAGCAGATGGCCCTCTTAAGCTGCCACTCAGCATTACTTCCCTGAATCTGAGAGGTGGGTGCCAAGTACTGGTATAGGACAAGCAGTGATGCAGACAACTCTAGAAAGCATCTTCCTTAGAAGAGCTTAGTGGGCTCTGATGAGTCCTTACCCTTCATGTTTACCAAACAGTTTCCATGATCACTTCGAAATTCCAGACAGCTGTCAGCTAAACAGCTCTGTTGGCAGTGTTGCTCTCTCAAGTAAAGGAAAAGAAAGACACACAAACACACACACACACACACACACACACACACACACACACACACACGCAGAGAGAGAAAGAGAAGGGAGGGGGATGGAGAGGGAGAGAAACACAAAGTTAAAGAGAAACAGAAGAGAAAGAGGAAACAGACACCAGAGAAGGAATAGTAAGGACAGAGAAGTCCTAGCAAAAGTTCAAGTTTGAGGAAAAGGTATCTTAACGAAACCAAGAAGAAAGGGAGAATAGCTTTGTATTATTTAAGTTCAATTACCTACACTTACAAAAATCAGCATTATACAGTGTTTTGTGTGGAATTCCATTTCATACTTCATTTTAATTGTAATGTAAGATCTATTATCATATATTCTAAGCATATACTCAAATCTCGTGTTAGATTTGTTTGTTTGCTTTTGGAAGTACCAGTGATTGAGGCCGAGGCGTCACACAAGGGAGGCAAGCCATTTACAGGGCCCTGAGTTCACCTCCAGTAACCTTTCCACTTTTTATTTTGAGACAAGGTTCCACTGAGTTGCTAAGGCTGGTCTGGATCTCTGTCGCCCACACAGGCCTTCAACGCTCCGTCCTCCCGTCTGAGCTTCTACAGTATTCATGAGAGGTATCCTACCTTCCCCTGTGACAGCCAGAGCTACAGATAATGCTCAATCCTATCCATTTATCAGCTGTTACATAAATTGACGTTTGCCCTCCCAAGACTCAGCTGAGAAACAACTACGCTACTGCCCACTCGGGCAGCATTCTGCTTACCTGATATGGCTGGTCAGCTGTCATTTTAATATACTGTCTGCTGCCAAGACAGCCACTTAACAGGGTCACTTCTCAGGATGACAAACATGAGATTTAAAGCTTGACCCATTTTCTAGTCTCTGTTTTCTAATGACTCCTTTAACAGCAAGGAGATCAGCATGAGTTTCCATAAACATGCAGGCAAGCAAATGCACCGTCACAGTCCCTGCTAGTTCTCAATAACCAACTGGTTTTCTTGGAGCTCTCATAATGGGATTTGTTCTGATTCTCTGGAACCGTTTCACACATACTATTTTGCCCTCCAGCCCAGGGCCGCTGTGTGACACTGAGCTCCTTGGGGAACAGGAGATGCCTTGCACATTCAACATTTACTCAACCAGTGATCTCAAGCATTCTGCAAGGAGTTGTATAAAATACAGTGTTCTGTGTTCATAAAGTAGGACCTAGTGTTGTCTGTCTCTCTTAGCATAAATATTTACCTATTGTTTGGTTTGTTAAAAAAAAAAAGAGTTCTAGTTGCTAGGGGCAAAGGGACAGGATGACCCTGTACCCTACCTGGCAGGTATGGAAAATTTGGAGTGAATAAAAAGGCAAGAACACAAGAGATGAAAGATCACATTCCCTCTTTGATGCCCATGAAAGCAGATCACAAAGCCAAGCTATTGAAGAATTCAAGCCTAACAAAGAACAGGACCCAGTATTTTTCATTCTCACTTACACTCTGCCCTGGACCGACCTATGGGTCATCACTGGGTCGGGCTGCCCAGCAAGTAATAAATAGAGGTCTTAAACAGACGTGGCTCTGCCACTGCCTATTTTTTCTTTGTAGAATCATTAGCTATGCAACCTATTTTTGATTCTTTATTAGGCTATTCATTTCTTTCTACTTATAATCTGAAACTCAAAGCCCCACAGATCTGGAAGGACATGGGAGGCAGGACAGAGAGAGCACCCCGGTAGGGGCCTCAGACCTGAACATGAATAAAGCCTGGTACAGTGACCTGAGGATTTAACATGACATTGTCCAAGTTTTCACCAAAGATTATAGCAGACATCGACCTGTTTTATTACTCTAAGTATGGTTCTAGTTATTGGTCAGGATGGGATGGAACTTTTCCACATAACAGAATTATTAGGCTTGGGGTCCAAATCCCATTGTTTCTATACCCCTGCACGTCTATCATGGCTAGGGCTCAGAGGTAGCTGTAGATGTTTGACAGCAGCTTGTGGGCACAGCATCTAGCTGTCCCTGAGCTATGAGGTAAACCTGGGTAGAAATGACACGCTGAACTAATAATAAACTTGTGCCCTTTAACAGAATTTAATGTGGGTGTTGATGCTGACAGAGCAGCCTCAAGGTAGTGAGGTGGCAAATCATGTATGCACACCGGCTACACAAATTTACCAGAAAAAAAAAAAGAGTAGCAAAAGTCCTACAATTGTTAAAGTCAATTAACAACACCTGTTCACTCACAGCATTTGGCCAAGATACCCAAATGATGTGTGTTTACTTCAACATCTCCCGTGACCTATTACAGATATATATTTTTTCACTTGGATTGCCATAGAGGCAAGAAATTTCAAAAAATAAGCAAAAAGAAGGAGTCTGATTTCTAGTGTCTTCATGGACCTGTTTTGATGGAGCACAGGCCAATTCCTGTACCTTGAACATGTTAATCTCATGTGCAGATCAGTGTTTCTATGAGCAGAATCTAAAACCCCTAACTAATGCATGCCTCCCTCGTTGTGCCTTCTGAGGCTTATAGAATGAAATTCCAATCTAGTGACACAGTCTTTCCCTGAACAGTATCAAATGGAGTCTCTCAACAATCTTACCTTGGTTTGTTAACCACTGTTTGCCAAAGTCATGGCTGTTGGATGCTTGCTTATCACATTGTGTTTCCCTGGAACCCTAGAACACACTCTCGTATAAATTCTGCTGGTCTTAAAGAAACACACTCTGTGAGTATGAGCATACATCCTAGAGCATCCTTGCCTAAGAGTTTTGGTTTCCTTCTGAGCCTCAAAGCGGTTGTGGTACATACAAGGAAACACCAGTTAAATTTGATCACGAAACTTAACAACAGCATATTCAAGGGATTAGCTTTGTTGTGTATGGACAGATAAGAAGATGGTGAAAATTAGGCACTGAAATGAGGCATGAGGAGTGAGACGAGGAATGAAAAGAAATTCAAATATGAGAGGCAAGAGAGACTGCAACTCGCAGAAGACTGTCCAAGTTCAAGTTATGGGTGGCCAAGGCAAGACTGGATACCAGAAACCAGGCATCCTGAATCTTGTTCATCCTTCCACCTGGTATATCCATATAAGCGTACACCCAAATCTATAATCTTTTAAACAGATTCACATACACTAAAACTTGGGCTTATTAATTCTTTTAAAAATATTATCATTTTTCAGGCTCCAAAGCCACAGAGAAACCCTGTCTCGAAAAACCAAAAAAAAAAAAAAAATTATCATTTTTGAGTTATCATGTAAAATAATAGCTTTCAGTCTGGCCTTTTCAGGTATATGCCTTTGTACTGTGTTGCAATTTTCTACTCTTCCCTCCTGCCCTCTTCTGCCCTCTTTCCGCTTCTGGCAGATGTTCAGAACTGAGATTTCCCCTTGATGGATTTTGCCTGTGATTCATATGAAATGTCCTTCTTTGTCTCATTTGAATGATTTTAGTTTGAAGTCTACTTTGTTAAATATTAGGATAGCTACATGAGCTTGTTTCATAGGTCGATTTGATTGGAGAATTTGTTTCCTAATCCTTTACTCTGAGGCGATGTCTATCTTTGAGATTGAGGTGTGTTTTTAAGACCCAGATATTAATCCACACACCTATGAACATTTTTGACACAGAAGAAAAAAATATCAAATGGAAAAAAGGCATATTTAACAAATGGTGCTGGCATAACTGGATATCAACATGTAGAAGAATGAAAATAGATCCATATCTATCACCATGCACAAACTCAAGTCCAAATTGATCGAAGACCTAAATATAAGGCAAACCACACTGAACTTCATAGAAGAGAAAGTGGGAAGTACATTTGAATGCATTGGCACATGTGATCACTTCCTAAATACAGCCCAGTAGCACAGACATTGAGAGAAACAATTACTAAATGGGACCTCCTAAAACTTAAATCTTCTGGAAATTAATGGACATGGTCAACAAGACAAAAGAGCAGCCTACAGAATGAGAAAAGATCTTCACCAACCCCACATCAGACTGAAGACTGATCTCCAAAATATATAAAGAACTTAAGAAATCGGTCATCAAAAGAACAAATAATCCGATAAAAAATAATGGAGTACAGACCTAAATAGAGAACTCTCAAATGAAGAATCTAAAGGATTATGGAGATGCTTATCATCCTTAGTCATCAGAGAAATGCAAATCAAAACAACTCTGAGTTCCTTCTTACACCTGGAAGAATGGCCAAGACAAAACACACTAGTGATAACTTATGCTAGAGAGGATGTGGGGTAAAAGGAACACTCCTGCATTGCTGGTTAGAGTGCAAATTGGTATAGCCCCTTTGGATGTCAGTATGCCGATTTCTCAGAAAATTAGGAAACAACCTTCTTCGAGACCGAGCAATACTAATTGGATAATACTTTTGGGTATTATCCAAAGAAGGCTCTATCTTGCCACAAGGACATGTGCTCAACTATGTTCATAGCAGCATTATTTGTCATAGCCAGAACCTAGAAACACTCTAAATGCCCCTTGACCAAAGAATGGATAAGGAAAATGTGATACATTTACACAATGGTGTACTACATAGCAGAAAAAAAAAATTAAATTTTGAAATTTGCAGGCAAATGTTTGGATCTAGAAAGTGTCATATTGAGTGAGGTAACCCAGACCCAGAAATACAAATATCATATGTACTCACACATAAGTGACTTTTAAATATAAAGCAAAGAAAACCAGCCTACAATTCACAATCCCAGAGAACCTATACAACAATGAGAACCCTAAGAGGGACATATATGGATCTAATATACATGGGAAGTAGAAAGATACAATATCTCATGAGTAAATTGGGAGCATGGGGACCATGGAAGAGGGTTGAAGGGGGGGGGAGGAAAGCAGAGAAAAATATATAGCTCAATAAAAACAATAAAAAAATCTTTTCTACCTTTCACATTGATCACCTTTCTAGTTTCATGACTTACACATATATACGAATACATGCATATGGGTATATAATATTAAAATCATGTTCTGCACTTGAGAATAAACATGTGGTATATATCTTTCTGAATTTGGCTTAAATTATAAGGAAACAAATACCTGCATTTGTCAACAGAAATAACTACTCTAGATTACCACAAACAAAAAAAAAACAGATAATAAAATATAATGTGTACATAATATACACACTAGAGAATTACTGAGCTATGAAGACAAGTGAAAATGATATTTAAAGGAATATGGCTAGAACTAAAAAGTTTTATTGTAATCAAGGTAGCTCAGACTCATAAAGACAAGAAATTGAACATTCATTCTCTTTTGTTTCTGAATGCTTGCTCATAATCTATCTATCAAACTATCTGTCTGTGTGTGATTGCATGTGTGTGTGCCTGCGTATGTATATATGTGTGTCTGGACATGAAACCATGAGAGAAGGAAAAGAGGGTTCAAACAGAATACAGCAATAGGACATGGAAATTATGGGGTCTGAGGGGAAGGATGCAAAGGGGAGGGGTGCAAAAACATGAGGATCAAAGGGAAAGATGAATTAGCTAAAGTCACCTAGAAATATCATAGTCAAACCTAGTGCCATGTCTTCTAGTTTAAGAATAAAATAAATAATTAGGCCTTCATTTCTATTTATCATGCAAAAATAAACTTCGTAATTGTCCCTAGTATTTTACTAGTTTACTGTAACTATTGCAAAAATGATAGGTGAGAATGGCAATTACAATAGAGAAATGCACATGATATTCATTAAGTTCAGAGGACATATATTAAATATCAGAGACACTTGACATGTATGTCAATTACCACGTGATTATACATAAAAATACCTTTAAAGAGAAAGAAACACATCAACTGCTCCTAAGGAGAACTGGCATATTGTATGTTTAGACAGGTATAAATATTTGTAAGAGTACATTTGTTTTGGGAAAGTAATGCTAATATGTATTGAAGAATATATTTTTTTGAATTAGATAGATAGTGGAAACAGCTAGATTGTCAATAAGTTCACTAAAAAAAGTTACTGATAAAATCTAATTTTTTCATTTTGTCTCTATGTCAGTCTATGTGTATCTGTGTGTTCACATGTGTGTACATGCATGTGTAGGCTACAAGTGGACTGCATGTGTTCAGTTCTATGCTTTCCTATTTTAATTTTTCAGACAAGATCTCTCATTGAACGTGAAGTCTGCCCATTCAGTTAGGCTGGCTGCCCAGCCTTGGGATCTGTCTGTCCCTATCCTTTCTTGAAATGTGGTTTCAGATATATGCCACTAGAAATGTTACGATTTTTACATGGATGCTAGATATTGACCTCAGACCTTCATGGGTAGCTGTCAAATATTTCATTGACTGAGTAGTCGCTTCGATCTTTTCTTTTCTGCCTTATTTCCCTCCTCTTACATCGACTTCTCATTTTAACTTCATTCTTTGATAGTTCGCTGTATTTTTTAAACAAAGATTTGTTTTCATCTTTTTTATTATTAATTTATTTATTTTTTGTGTCTTTCACCTTGTGCTTCTTGACCCCACCCATTTCTCCTCTCCCTGAGAATAAAACAAAGTAAAGTTTAAGAGAAAAAAAGAAAAAGGAAGGAGTGGGGGGAGACAGGGAAAATCTCATCATGTCACTCCAATGTGACACAGGGAGTCACTCAGCAAACACCTTTATCCATGTATTTTCATATACAAGTGGGTATTTATCACAAAAAATCATTGGTCTTGTTTGAGATCCCTAGTCTCTGCTACACCGTCAATGCTGGGCCCTAACTGGGACTCTTCCTGGACATTCTGTTGCTGTCTTTTGTTGTGGGGATACTGCAGCCCTGGGTCCATAAGACTGACTCTCCTCACCCTCGACCCCCATCCTCCAGAAGTTCACACATGGAGTGGATGTTGGAGTGGGCCAACACTTAACCCTCATTCTCAGTCACCAGGGTGAGTTCTTTAGCATTGCCTTTCCTAGTTCACCCCTAACTTAAAGGGGTGAGCAGGGGGTGGACCAGTTCTTCTACTTGCAGATCCTTAGAGTTGATTCTTTCACACCTCCACCTTCACGACCAGCTCTACTGTGTTGTCAAGGCAACGGGTAGAGGCTACTTTCCAACACTCTGCAACTGATGAGGGCCAGGGACAGCGCTTCCACTCTTATGACCTTAGGGCCAGCTCTTCCACCGGCCTCAGGCATTGATGGTTGCAGGGATATATGGATTTCTCCCCTGCCCATGACACCACATGACAGATGTGCAATTGGGACAGCTCTCCCATGTGTAGTACATTGGAGCAGACTTACCCACATCTCTGACAACAGGGAAGGCTCTGCTGTGCTGCTCAGGTGAAGTGAAATGTCCACTTTGCAGAGTGCTGCAGCTGGTAATGGGGCGAGTCAGCTCTCTAGTCAACCAAAGGTGGCAGCATCAGTTTGGAAGAGGACATCTTTCCCTCTCCTTCACTACCACGTGACAGATGAGGGGGTGTGGTGAGCTATCTTCCTCTCACAGCCTCTCTTACCTGCACCTCTATCAACAGGATCAGTTCTACCGTGCAGCCTAGGA
This sequence comes from Microtus ochrogaster, assembly GCF_000317375.1. Lineage (NCBI taxonomy): Eukaryota > Metazoa > Chordata > Mammalia > Rodentia > Cricetidae > Microtus > Microtus ochrogaster. Next base: position 36,607,756 of record NC_022034.1, on the reverse strand, counting down.
GAGGAGCAGGGCCTACTGCTCCTGAGTGCTGCATCTGTAAAGGGGAAGGGTCAGCTCATTGTCTGCCACAGGGAATAAGGAGCAAGGTGTAAGGAGGGGGGGGCGTCTCTCCCCAACTCACACTGCCACATGACAGATGTCACACTGTCATTTCTTAAGGATTTATTTTCACTTTATGTGCATGTATGAGTACCTGCTTGTGTGTATGTGTGTCACATAAGTGTCTGGTGAACAAGGAGGCCAGCAAAGGGCATCTGATCCCTGAACTAGAGTTCCAGGAAGCTGTAAGCCACCAAGTAGATGCTGGCAACTGAACTGAAGACTTCTGCAAGAGGAGTAACTGCTATTAACCACAAGTTCTCTCCAGCCACTCCCAGTACATTCTTTCTGATAAAACACTACCTGTGGAAGCACTGTTCTTGTTCATAAATATGTATCTGAATATTTTAATACTGTATTTTTGTTTTTTTACTGAAGGTCACTCCAGCAAATAGATATTTTAGGGAAAATTTGTTCTAAAACTATTGGTTCCCCATCTACTGAAATGCACCACGTATATCTGCATGTGTTAAATCTTTAACGAGAGTAGAGATCATTACATTATTTAAATATGTTTTCCTGGATGCAGAAAGCTACTCATTTCTATTGTTTGGGGAAAATCATTTTCTTGATAAATTTATTGATGAAGAACTTAATGAGCAGGTGATATAGCTTAGTATTTTAGTCATAAACGTGGACATGCTGACAAAAGTCTACGTGTATCTTTAAGCAATCTAAAGAGTAGAAAACAAGTTCAAAAGCATGGGATAAAAC
>NC_022034.1:36591594-36606717 GCF_000317375.1 Microtus ochrogaster | reverse complement strand
GGGGGAGGGGAGGGAAATGGGAGGCGGTGGCGGGGAAGAGGCAGAAATCTTTAATAAATAAATTTAAAAATTAAAAAAATAAAAACAATATATATTCATAAATATTTACTATTAAAATGCATCTTTGCATATTTGAATAAAATAACATTAAATAAAAAAAAAGAAAACAAGTTCAGTCTTCATTTCTAGGATTCTCTCCCACCTGTCTCTGAAGTCTGGCGATCGGTCCTCTCACCCTGAGCTTCACCCTCCTCACTGTCACCTAAGCATCTTCCCAGTGTTCCCCAAGGTTGAGCTCTATTTGCCTTCCGTGTCACTACCCTACCTACAGGCTTCTCAGATGTGCTTCTGCCTATTCTTGACTGTTCCAGTCTTACTGCCTAGCTGTGATGGCAACAGTCACTCACTCATCATGTTCCTGAAGCACCTAAACAGCTTGGTCCTGCGAGGGAATTTTGAAACATTTCCATCCAATTCATTACACTTGCCATGTATTGGTTTTACATCTTAATTTTCATTAACACTAAAAGCACTATGTCCAGGTACTAAAAAGTACCAGATATCTGTTAACTATGGAGTTTAAGATATTTAAAAATTATCTCTGTGGCACAATTGAATTCTATTATAAAGTTTTAAGCAAATTTGACTTTATCCAAAAAATTGAGAGAATCAAGTTAGCAGGAATAATAATACTATATGAAGATAAAACCTGGGTTCCATAATATGAACTATATAACAATGGGACCTATATGCACATAATAAGAAAATGGTATCTTATTCCTATACTACCATAAATGCTCTTTAGAAATTCACTGTACAGATTTAGTGTCCACACTTATGAAAGTGATTTCGATAGCTGTGAAAATCTGATTCAATATTGTACCTACATCATGCTGTTACCATTTTTTGACAGATGCCTAACATATAAATGAATCCGTGTTGCTTCATTTTAGGCTTGAAAAATAATAAGATATAATTTCCCTGGAAAAGAATAGCTGCATTTGTCTGCATGGGGTCAAGAAGGACTATCTAATGGGCTTCCCTGTGACTCAAAAGGACAGGCGTGTGCCTAACTATGAATTCACTTTTACCTTCATGGCAAACAATGATCCAAATAGAGGTGTCCGCCTTGTGTTTTTATGACTCACATTAGGGCTTAAGTTGGATCATCAAGCCAACAGGATTTGCTCAAAGCTTAGAACAGCGTGGGCAGTTCAAAGCATAGCATAGTCTATTTATAAAGCATACGAAGCACATTCACATCTTCAGTGAGTGTGAATTCAAGTACAGTAAAATATTGCAGGGGTTTTCAACTATTTCTCACTAAACTATTTTTTTTTATGAGATTACTCTTCTTTGCAAAGAGCAGAGAAAAGATTTAGCACTTCCTTCTGGATGGAGCAACGGGAGATGAGAGCAAGCGCCTAGCCGCATGACATTGGATCTCTAAGAAATCCCAAAGGGAACCAGGTGCACCTTTATATTCTATGATCAAAGCAGTGTCTGAACAGCTTATTTCATAATGCGCAAGGTCAATTATTGATCAAAATGATGTTCAAGGGTATTTCTAAAGGCTAATTCAGAAAGGCAATGAGATGTATTTGAATTGGTGAACTGATAAGCAGCAGGGAAAAGGAGGGAAATATAGAGAAATAAATTGTACAGAAAGAAGTAGTGGAAGACTTGGCTCTTCATCATTTAATGGTGGTCCAGGATGAAGAGCACTGCTTCTCCATTCAGTAGGTGTTCCTTTGCTGCTTGATGAAGCTATCTAACTGTTACTGCTGCTTTCTGGTGCTGTCCCTCCATCATACACCAAGAACATCAGTATTAGGCTACCTAATGTATGCAAACATTAGGAGAAATGCCTTCATCATACCACAGAGGGTGTCCAAAAATGTGGGATGGTTTTATTGGAGATGTAACATATGAAAACTATGAATAGAAGTTGCTCTTACACAACAATAGTATTGTGTTGAACACTAAATATGAAAACATACACTGTTTTAACTAGACTATCATCCAGAATACAATTTGTCTATGGTTCTCTGCAGCAATTTGATATATTACTTGCATTTAATAAATGTTTTGGTAAATACATGTCCTTCTTATAATTGCACTAGAATTGAGAACCATTATGACTGGGTGGGGAGAAAACAGCAAGAGGTGGGCATGGAGGCTCACACATAAACCTTAGGACTTGGGAAACTTCATAGAGGATCCTATGAGTTCAAGGTCAGCCTGGACTATAGAGTAAGACTTTGCCTTCAAATATATAAACAGTAACAAAAAAGTTCCAACAGTCTCATGTTTACACATCTTTCTAATGTGTAATGTCCTCTTAGTTGTTCATCCTACTTTGCAGGTGAAATTAGTTTGTGCCTATGATCAGGACTAAGGAAATTCACGTCCTGCACAGTGAAGAGTATGAATAGCTAATTCACTAAGACTGTAAGTTCTCAACTGTGGGGTGTGACCCCTTTGAGACTTTACATATCAGATATGCTGCATAACAGATATTTACATATGCATAACAGTAGCAAAATTACAGTCAGGAAGTAGTAATAAAACAATTTTATGGTTGGGGGTCACCACAAGATGAGAAATGTCTTAAAGGATCACAGCATTAGGAAGTTTGAGAACCACAGACCTAAGGAATGGCCACTTTTACAAAAATATCCTTTTAAAACAATTAAAATCATCCAATTAATTTTTCCTAGGTTAGTCTTTCTTATCTATATGACCATATATTGATTTGGTTGGAAAATTCATGGAGCACTCTAGAAAATGTATTGATTCATTATAATTGTTAATTTAAGGTGTCTATATAAATGAAAATGAGCATCAGATGTTCATTTTTTGGGGGGAGGCAAGCCTGTTAGCTTTTTCTTAAGTAGTTTTGAAAGCATTCATATTAGTATGAGGGTTTAAGTCATTCTGTTCAATTTTTATTTGATAAACTTGATCTTTTAAGTTTACATATGGAACAAAATTGCTCATCGACCTTGTGCCTGGAAACAGAACTTGCATTCTCCATAATAGTTTTCATGTTATTTCATCTAATTCCAAGCTAACACATCCTTATATACCATTAATGGGATCTACCATGCATCCACCATGGAAGGAAGTTTGGAGGTCTCCAAATAAATAAATAAATAAATAAATAAATATCCACTGTACAATCTAGCTATCCTACACCTCTTCACACACTCCAGTTGAAGGAAGTAGTATATAACAAGAGACACGTTCAGGATAATGTTCAATGCAGTACGTTTTGTAACATTTTCTGTACAGTCTAGTACAGAAAACAACCAGGCCCCATCAATACATATGTAGAATTCTCTCTCTCTCTCTCTCTCTCTCTCTCTCTCTCTCTCTCTCTATTTCTCTCTCTCTTAATATATCATATATATATGTGTGTGTGTGCAGATGTGTATTCTAAATAGTAAATATGTAGTAAAGTAAATGGAAAATGGTCTATGTATAACATTACATGCTATCATTTGTAGCAAAATTGCTTAATACTGGGGTAAAGTGTGTTAATTAAGTTTAAAAAGCTGAGACTCAGAAAGGTAGTACAACATGCTCTCTTTCACACTAGTAGAAACAAGAACTGAAAATTAAGCTGCAAACACAATAGTTATCAGTGTGCACTGGGAAGTGTGACAGGAGTGGGTCAAGGGTGGACGAGGGGAGGATGGATGACCACTGCTGCATGAACAGAAAATCAACGTGAGTCCCCTTGATACTTGCAATTCATAAGTACTAGTTTAAAGGTATGCTTCACCTTTAGGTGAGGAAGACAATATTTATAAAATTTTATTTACAAAATGAGGAAGAATACAAATTTTTGCTGGTATTAACTCATCATTATCAGACAGCATTCTATATTCAGATGAGTTAAGACCATTTTGAAAGGATAACATTTCATGCGTCTGTTCTAGTGAAATCACATTTTGAACCTTAATATTTTGACCATCTTCTCTCCGCAAAACTGTGTGCTAAGTGCTGGAGACCTAGGAGAACTAACATTCACATTAATGTAAATCAAACAGCTGCTTCTACTGCTTTTATAAACAGGAGAGAAAGAATCATGAACAATAAGGTGCACTTTATGCCAATGGTAAATAACATGAGTCATGCTGCTTTTTCTTTTTTTTTTTTTGGTGCGATTTTTAACACCTTTCCTAATGAACAACACATCCAGTGACAGGATTTAGCTTACCAGTGTGAAAGATGTCTGTTAATTTTGGAAAATTTGGGTTGAAATTTTAAAAATACTTCTCACCTAGTGAGGGGGAGAAAAAGTATCCATATGAACTCTCTTCCTATTTTAAGACTATAAATTTCAAAGAGTAGATTTTTAGGATATGTAAAGAACTAAGATTCTTAGAGCTGACAAAGTGCTGTATTCTTGGAGGCAAAAAGAAGGGGAGAGAGATAATAAGGCTGCGGTTCTCTTTTGTCTGCCTTCATGATAGGACCTTGTTCCCCACACCCAAAGCTGAAGTAGGGATATGGAGAAAAGTTGGTGATTCATATTCATGGAATTGTCTTTATTTCTATATTTTTTTTCAAATTCAGTCTTTTCCTTTTTATCTTTACTCCTGGAGTTGCTTTTGCAGCTGAGCAAAATCTAATGAGTTGCAAGGTAAACACAAGGCAAGCTTCGCATCCGGGAGCCTTGCCTGACGACTCTCATTTTGGTCTCATCTGCATCTATTAAAATTCAAGTTCTGGGCACTTCATTTTGCCTGTAGATTTTCAGCTTTAATTAACAAAATATATGTGCCAAGAACTGAGATTGTGAATAACTGATAGATATTGAAATTATCCCTTGATAAACTATCACAGAACCTTGGGCTGTCATTTTGATAGTTAAAAAAAAAAATAGTGAGCTGTTGAGATCTGGTGGTTGCCTGTTTTGTCTATTGAGTGTGACATATAATAAGAGTATCGGTATTCATTCTTTGTCTTTCAATAATTTGTAAATAAAGAAATCATGTATTAATAAGGCTGTGAGTACATGGAATGCTGCTGAAGTATTCTTACTGTTATTTCTATTATACTAAAAGTCACCAACAGTAATTACACAAGGTAGATAGAGCAATAGAGACAGCACAGGCACCCTACTATTAGGCCTAATATTCTGACATTCCTCTTTCTAATTTGCTGTTGAGGGAAATAGAGTCTCCAATCTATGATTCTCTGCAGGGACATTCTGGATTATGTTCAAGACTTCCCTCTCAATCAGTATTCTTAAAACAATAAAGTTGTACTGTATTTTAACAAATCCAAAACACTCCTCTATTTTTCACACTGTATTATCAATCATTACAATAGGGATGATATTCTAGATTCCCAAAAGTCTTAGTTTAATTGGAAGTGCATTCCCTTTCTTAGAGGTACAAGGAATATAATACACCTTTCAGTGGAAAACACCTAATTGCTCTTGACTTGGAAGCATAGCAGTTCAAGTAGCAATAAACAGGAGAAATATAGTAGGCACCGGAAGAGCACACTGCACCTCCTCAAAATAAAGATGCAGCATAATCATTTTTCCTCCCACATGACAGGCTGACCCAGACACACGCTGACCTTTACAGTGCACCAGCACAGACGGGTCGCTCTATACCTCAGTGGTGACATCCAACTTTGACGACTAATGCAGGGCCCAGAGTTGCTCTACTCTGCTTATTCTCCATTCTTCCAAGCATCCAGATTATACTCAAATGATGTAACCTTATGATTTGCATTAATTCATGGACTTGAAATGCATCCTCTGTAAGTTTCCTGGGAGACAGTTTAATATCATTTGTATGCATGTAAATAGCACCAAGACTGACATAAAAATTAATGAACTATTTACTTCAGTAGCATATTCCTTGTTCCTCAGAGCAAACAAATGTTTATATAAATAAGGTAATCAATATAAAATTAAAGCTATAAAGTCTTAAGCAATGGAACAATGCTTAATGTGTTCAAAGCAAAAGATAATATTTAACGATGAAAGGGTAAGTTAGGGGATAGGGACAATGTTCACTGGACAAAGTGTTTGTCATGCAAGCGTGAGGAGCAGAGTTCAGATACCAAGAAAGCATATACAAGCTGGACAGGTTTAGTAGCTGCCCCTAATCCCAGCACTTAGGAGGCATCGATGAAATCCTTGGAACATGCTGCAGATAGACTAGCAGTATTAGAATGCTCTTGGTTCTTCAAGGGGTCTGCCTTGATTAGTGAAGAAGAGAGCTATTGAGGAAGGCACCCAGAATCCACTCCAGACATTTACACACACATGCACACACACGTGCCCATACACATGCACACAAGCACACACACACGTGCCCTGGATGAGCTTGCCCCACCAGATGTAAACCAGGTATACACACACACACACACACACACACACACACACACACACGCGCGCACACACACGCACGTACACGCACCATGCAGGCACACATGTATGTATGCATACACATGATCAGAACAAAAAGTATATTAGAAGAAAACATAAAGTGAGAAGAAATAATTACAATGCACTGGTTATTCTTCCTGATAGTGCTTCCCCAACATGAGCTCCACAAAAATATCTGGTGCCACTATGGATTCCAAGAAGCAACCTACTGTTAACCTTAACTAATGAGAAACATCACTAGATCAAAAGGATATTAGTGATATGCCCTCTCCATTCATAACCTCTGATTGAGACCTGCCTTCTAGTACAAATATTTTACATGCTTTACAAATGTTAACTATATGTTCATTAAAAAGTGTTTCCTGACTTTACAAAGTACTTAAAACTTCTGATACATACCGAGAGTCAGTAAGAACTGGCCCTGGATGTGAAAGTCCCATGTCTGTTAATTATTCCCACATTGCAGTTTTAAATAAAGCATATTATTATTTTGTTGAGTACTAATCATACAAAATATATACCATTATTTCAGAATCCAGATTGGTACACATTGAAGTTAATGAAGTTGCTCTCATTCAGATTTTTTTTATTTTAAATCATTTCTGCAGTTGTACAAAAAATATGCATGAACTAAGCCTTTCCAACCCAGAGGAGACTGTACTTTTTGTTGTTCAAAATTTCCTGTATATATGTATTAATCATGAATATAGTGCATACCGGTTCTTATCACATAATCTTAAACTAATTACATAAAATTGCATCCCTATTTTTTCCTTTATGGTTTCTTTCAATTAAAAGGGTAATAAAACTGTAAAAGTCAGTAATAAAAAAAATCTCCCTTTATAGCAGTGAGCTGTCTGAAATACATTATCAGAAATTGCTTTTGGGCCAAAGGGATGGCTCAATGGTTAAGGACACTGATTGTTCTGGAAGAGAACCAGAGTTCAGTTTCCAACATCTACATGGTGGCCCATAACTACTGATACTTTCTTTGGGCCTCCTGAATGTGCATTCAGACACATGGGCAAAGCACTCATAAATAAAATAAAATTAATCAAATCATTGCTTAAAAGTTGCTTTTATTTCCATTTTTTTGCTATTATAGTTTCTGAAGCAAAACCAACATGAGCAATGTAAAATGCTTATAACTTTAATAACCATAAAATATGATTGAAGAAAGGAAAGAAGGAGAAAAGAAAGGTAAAAACAAACTTGCTCTTAATATTACATCCTAATTCACAGAGAAAAATCCCACAAACAACCACGAGGTTTTATTCACAGTCCCTGCCAATGACTGCATGGTGGTCAATAGGATCATTGTGGAGCAGTCCCCAGCCAGGACATTTGGCAGAATCTATCACCTGGAGGCTGCTAGAACATTGCAAGACCATCAGACCTGATGCGCAAGCCTTCGTTCCACATGGCCCAGCCACCAACTTGCAGCCATAATTAGATAAAATGGTTTTTATAGGTGAGGTCAACTTGGCAATTTTTATAGAGACAGCCACAGGATTATTATGTGAGAAATATAATAGATTGTTTTATTTTAGTACATGCTATCTATAAAATTTGTTATTAAGAACATGCCAGCTTAAAATGTATGGATGTCAATTTAATGTCTTTAAGCCTTTATTTTTTGATTATAGTTTATATTAGATTTTTTGATCAAAATAAAAGATTGCTTTGTAGAAAAATTGCTACATAGCAACTATCAAATAAATTATACAAAATTGAAAATATTCTTTAAATAGTAAAGCCATGACTGAGAAGAGAAGACAAGTCTTTGTCTCTAAATAATTAATTCATGTGACAACATCACATTGCATTCAGAAACACAACCCTGCTTCTATTTTTCAATGTTCAGTTTATTTTACCACTTTTAGAGCGGTAAAATGATCTGTCAAACCAAGTGACCACATATTATAGTATGAAAATTATCTCTTAGAGAAATGTTTATTTTTTGAAGAATGCCCAGAGGATTGTCAGGTAAGACACTGGTATCTGAAAAAGTGTTCAATGCACTCAGTCATCAGGGAAATGCAAATGAAAATAAGTTTGAGGTCCCATCTCATCCCACTTAGAATAGTTATTGTCAAGAAAATGAAGGACAATAAAGGCTGGTGTGGTTGTAGGAACAGGGGAAGGTTTGCATAGTATTGCTAGGAATTTAACATGTTGCAACCTCTATAGAAGTCAGCATATAGACATGGATCAACTCTATGAGTCAGCTGCATATCTGTAGGACTTTAAGCCAACATACAAAAGAGATGTTTACACATCCATGTTTCTTACTCTGTCATTCACATTCACTAAGGTATGAATGGAATCCCCTTTGTGGTTGAGTGTCAGGTGAATAAAGGAAATGAAGTACAGGTCACAAAGGAATTGTTTCAGCCCTAAAAACATTATCACTGTAGAATTGCCAGAAAATGCATGAACTAGATATGATTAGGACAAAAAAAATAAGCCAACTACAGGAAAACAAATACCATGTTTTCCCTCATATATGGGATCAATAATGTGTGTGTTTGTGGCATATGTGACTGGTGTGTGTGGCATACGTGAATGGTATATGTGTATGGTGTATGTATGGTGTGGTTGTGCATGTGTGTGTATGGTGTATGTGGCTTGCATGTGTGTGTGTATGTATTATGTTATGTATGTGCGCAAGTGTGTTGTGTAGGAGGTCCTTCTGTCTATGTGTTGCTTTCATTGGTTAATGAATAAAGAAACTGCCTTGGCCTGTTGATAGGGCAGAACTTAAGTAGGCAGGGAAGAAAGACCTGAATGCTGAGAGAAGGAAAGAGTCAAGAACATGCCATGGATTCATGGCTGGAGGTAGATATGCTGAAACTTTTCTGGTAGGTGCAGATGGGTTAAATTAAGATGTAAGAGTTGACCAATAAGAAGTTAGAGCTAATGGGCCAAGCAGTGATTTAATTAATACAGTTTCTGGGTGGTTATTTCAGTTCTGGGCAGTCGGGACAAACAAACAGCCCCCTGCAACAAGTGTGTGTTTATGGTGTATGTGGTATGTGTGTGTGTGTGTGTGTGTGTGTGTGTGTGTGTGTGTTAGGATGAACGTAGACACGGGCCATGAGGAGGGAGGGAAGTCTCTGAAAGGGAGATAAGGAGGGAGGAGAGATGAAGGGCATGCTGGAGGCAGAAGAGAGGATTATTTTGAGGAGAAATGGGATCAGCAAGAAAGGAAAAGAAAGAATGGGGGAGAGCAGTGGGAGAGGGAAAAGGAAAAGAAAGGGATATAATGACATATGTCTAAGGATGTCAAGATGCAATCCATCACTTCATGTTTAAACAAATATTCTTTAAAAGAACAATGTAGGGTCTTAAATATTTGGTAGGATTTGTATACTAAGAAACACTTCTTACATGTCAATTCCAATGAATTATCCGAGCATTCAGATTTAAATAAGGACAACCTATAATCTACAGTAGCAATAGAACAAAGCCTCCACCAGTAACCCAAATATAAACATGTCTAAGACATTTAACAATGGAATGTAGCAATCTTTTCAATAATTTAAAATTCTAATAAAAAAGAAAAACTTTGATCATTAAATCTAGAGCATAAATTTTTAGCATATATGATACTTTTACAGTTTTAATATTCATATGAACTGTTTAAATCTTATTAAGGAACTTGGAATTTCCAAGTATCAAAAAAACATTTTCTTGATATGAAAGCAATCTGTTTATTTAGAAATACCATGACATTTAAAATTTTAGTATGAGGTAGCTGTGTAGGTTACAGTCAACAGTGAGGAACAGATTCTGTTGGATTTTATATATTAAAGAAACTTTGGGGACTAGAGAAATGGCTCAGCCATTAAGAGCACTGGATGCTCTTCCAGAGCATCTGGGTTTGATTGCCAACACCCATATGAAGGCTCAAAACCATTTGTAAGCCCAGTTTTAAGGTATCCAAAACTATTTCTGGCCTTTGAGGACACCAAACATACAAATTTTGTACAGACATAAATGCAGGCATAGCACACATAACAAAACCTTTATTTTTCTACAAAATACCCTTATTAATAGACACAAGGTTTCTCTTTTAGTAGAAATGAACACAAGACACCAGATCAACATAGAACTAGAAGAAAGAGAAAATAAATGGAAAAGGTACTAAAACAATCTAACACCTAATACATTGCCCCGTCTGTGACAGTGCTTTCCTCTTCAGCTAGCCTTTCTTTGCTCTGAATGTTGTCAGCACAGAAGCATTCCACGCCTGCAGTTAGATTTTTCTCTGATGTATGAAGTTTATAATGAAACGTGAAACCCTCTCATCTATCAAGATTGCCAACTAATTCATTGGAAAATCAAAACAAATTCAAGTGAGTATGTTTGGTGCTTGATTCCAACAATAAATTTTATTAATGCTCTGTTAAAATAATAGCAATAAGGAAAGACAGTGAAAGTGTGCAGTCAGCCGACGGTATTGGAGGTTTTGTTTTCTCTGTTAGAATCAATCTGTGGAGAGTCTAGTAGCTACTAAAGCATCAAGACAAAAAAAAATCCCAGAAGAGATTTATAAATATGATCATTTTTTTTTAAATTTTATCAGTAAATAGTCTGTTTCAACCTATGCCTTTATGGTAGAAAGAGCTGTCAGAGACTTTGATAGAACTCAAAGCTACAAAGAGCTATTTCATCTAGATCTGTCTGCCTTTTATCACATTTAAATTGCATTTTCTTTACAACAGTTTCTATCATGGAGCTAGTCTAAGGAATAAAATTTTAAAAATTCATGTCTTGGTTCCTTACCTAAGTCATTTTCTTGACCTCTTCAGAATCCCTTAGTTTGGCAAGAATTACTATTCCTCTATTTGTATTCCTCATAAAAGCCTGGCTTACATAGTTCAGTCAAGGAGAAAGATTTCCATTGGCCTCCAACATCAGGTCATATCCTATTCCCTTTTCAGATGCAGGCATCTTTCTGGGAAAGCTCTTGTCAGTTTGACCTATGACTGAGCACTATCCCTGATGTTAACAGTATTCAGCAAAGCTCTCAACTTCATTTCCCCCAGAGCATTCAGAGGCCTTTAGACAGGGGTCTACTCTCTCTTTTCCTTTGGACCCAGCTTTGCAGATAGTCTAGTATATGGGCAGTATCCATCAAATATCAATAGGCTAACCAAATTGCCTTTCTCCACCCTGTGTCTTTCTTCTGGAAAACTAAAACTCAAAACTTTGAGCTATCCTTGTCAAGCTGGCCTCTTGTCATGATAGTTTTTTAACATGAAAAGCCAAGATTGACATCTGGTTCACATGCAAATATGCCATCAGACAGACTGAAGGATGATTTTTGAAATTTTTGGAAGCTTGTTATGATGCTAAAGAGAATTAACACAGTTCACCCCCCAAAAAAATATATCTCTACAATAACATTGACCAAAGGCACTGATAGACAGATGGGCTTATACCAGGTCTGGATCTATAATGTATATGTGGAGGGGCATATTTAACAGTAAAGAGATTTAATTTTTCCTGCTAAAAGAATAATGCTACCAGTGCTGGTATTAATTCAACCTGAAGACTGGGTCCAGTTTATTTGGGCGACACCTGTGGCAGACCATTAGAACCTGTGAGGGGGCAACAATGGAAAGTGTGCCATTCTTTCTGCTGTGACTGTAGAGGCTGCTGAGTCCTGGATAAACACAGCCCAAGCCTCATGATGTCCTTATAGAGTGGCTGCCTAAGACCTACAGTAAAGCGGCAATTTATATCTAGATCTCCCCCGAGCTGGCAAGCGAACAGAAATCTTTCTTCCCAGAGGCAGAACTAAGACAGAAAAAACAAAACTCCTTCTTTCTACACAAGGTAGTAAATATTTGAGGATGTTTAGAAGCAAATTGATTTTTTAAAAAAACAAACAAAAACACACAGTCTTTCTATGCACTGTTCAGGGTCCCCTGGGGTACACGAGGAAGCTGGTAGATGCTATATCAAAATCTGAGAAGAAAAAAAAAATCTTACTTTACCTGTCTCCCTCCAAACTTAGATTCATTTCAGGAAGCCCTTTGGCTAGAAGAACCAAATTCAGCACCAGTATCACCCAAGGACTAGCTACTCTATTCTCAGTAGGGAGACTGGGCAGAGTTCTGTGGTCTGTGGGGAAATAGCAGGGAAGACTCCAAGAAATCTGACACCCTTTCTGAAATTTCTATGTGGTCAAGAAATGGTCATGTTATTATCCACTGCAGTGTTGTGAGAGGGTGCCTGATTTATGCTCTTTACTACAATCAGTTTATTGCCCAAACATAATATGTTTCAATTGCACCACTCTCATATTGGAAAAAGAATTAAATATTTCTGAAATAGCATAAAAACCACTTGCAATCTCATTCTTCACCCAAAATGGACAGTTATCAGCATAATGAAAGGACAGAACATGGTATAAAGGATGTCCTCTGAAAAGTACTAGAATATAAAACTTTATGAGTCATAAATAAAATTTATAAGCCCTGTAACACTGTCGAGAAAATATCTTGCATATAGATCATTCTAAAAACACTGACTGTCAAAATTACTAACTGCTGGCCTCCTATTTCATCTGTGGTGTTGCTACTGTCCACAGCAAAAGCAAACCTCTAAAAGCTCCTCTCTAGGATAGTGAGTAAGCAAATGGGATCCAATAAAATGACTGTGTATGCTCCTGTGTACTTCAGAACAGAAACAGATGTGTCCTCAGCTGGTGACAACAGCAGATGCCTATCATCCCTGCTATTCAGGAAGCTGAGGAAGAAGGATTCTTTGAAACCACGAGTTTGAGATAAGCTTGGGTGACATAGGAATGTTCTGTTTCTCACACACAAGACTATCATTTTCTTTTCTTTTTTTTTTTTTTTTTGATTTTTCGAGACAGGGTTTCTCCGTAGCTTTTGGTTCCTGTCCTGTAACTAGCTCTTGTAGACCAGGCTGGCCTCGAACTCACAGAGATCCACCTGTCTCTGCCTCCCGAGTGCTGGGATTAAAGGCGTGCGCCACCACCGCCCGGCAAGACTATCATTTTCAACACACAATTCTTCCATTTGGATTCCCTTATATGTATCAAGTCAGTTTTCCACATTATCATCTATTATTATATCACCCTTGGCTAATTATCATGAGACAATCAGATTAATCAGCAAAATGTAACTCTGGTAAGAAAAAAATGATATACACAGAAAGAAATAAAGCCTTTATGCTTTCAAGAATTCTACTAAGAAAATGAATAGCATAAAATGGTACAGTGGCCAGATGGTATTTTGTATGCTATGCTTGTTATATACATTATCCAACTTCATTCCCACTCTGAATATAAGATTGGTATATTGCTACGACTGTTTTATCAGATAAGGGAAGGAATGTTTATAGAGTTTGTACTATTTGTTGTGGTTCTCAAAGGCGGATGCATGGTAGACTTGGGCATTATCCTTCATTAGTATCATTAAGATTATGGACTCTTAAGTGTTTTGCTATATAATTTATTATAGAGATAGGAAAAGTGGACCATTTATTAGCTCCCATGTGAACAATACCACAACAAGTGACAGGGACTATCTGGGGGAATATTAGTCCTCTTCTTTAACCACTTGGATTATTCCAATTGTATCAGTGTACTTTGGTTTACTAGTCCAGTTTTGCCAGCTACTAACACCTGAGGCCAACCTGCTTTAAAGTCCCCTTTATTAAAGCAGTCAGTTTTATATACTTATACATTGACTCTAAAATGTCACTATATTTACCTGGTATGGTGGTGCATACGTTTAATCCCAGCAATCCGGGGCAGGTAGATTTCTGTCAGTTCTAGGTCATACTGGTCTAAGTAGCCAGCAAGTTCCAAGCCAGATAGGGCTACATAGAGCTACAGAGAGAAATCCTGCCTCAAAACAACTTATTACATTCAATAATGGCTGAGGCTTAATACCTATTGACCCTAATTTATTTATTTATTTATTATTTTTTATTTTTTATTGAAAAAAATTCTGCTTCCTCCCAGCCTCCCAATTCCCTCCCCCTTCTTCCAGTCCTCCCCCCCTCCTCTCCTCCTCCCTCTCCAGTCCAAAGAGCAGTCAGGGTTGCCTGCCCTGTGGAAAGTCCAAGGTCCTACCCCCTGCATCCAGGTCTAGGAAGGTGAGCATCCAAACTGGTTAGGATCCCACAAAGCCAGAATCTGAAGTAGGATCAAAATCCAGTGCCATTGTCCTTGGCTTCTCATCAACCCTCAATGTCTGCCATGTTCAGAGAGTCCGTTTTTATCCCATGCTTTTTCAGTCACAGTCTAGCTGGCCTTGGTGAGCTCCCAACAGATCAGCCCCACTGTCTCAGTGGGTGGGTGTACCCCTCCCAGTCCTGACTTCCTTGCTCATGTTCTCCCTCCTTTTGCTCCTCATTGGGACCTTCGGAGCTCATTCCAGTGCTCCAATGTGGGTCTCTGTCTCTATCTCCATCGATCGCCAGATGAAGGTTCTATGGTGGTATGCAAGATATTCATCAGTATGGCTCTAGGATAGGGCCATTTCAGGTTCCCTATCCTCAGCTGCCCAAGGAACTAACTGGGGACATCACCCTGAGCACCTGAGAGCCCCTCTATGCTCAAGTCTCTTGCCAACCCTAAGATGGCTCCCTTAATTAAGATCAACTCGAAAAAAATCAGCTGCCCTCCTATACACAAAGGATAAGGAAGCAGAGAGGGAAAT
>NC_022034.1:36559320-36590063 GCF_000317375.1 Microtus ochrogaster | reverse complement strand
GTGATCCTAAAGAAGCTAAATAAGAAGGTAAACCCAAAGAAAAACATATAGTTATCTCCTGGATATGGGAAGTAGACAAGATTATAGGGCAAAAAATTGGGATCTTGAGGGTGGGGTGGGGTGGGGGTAAGGGGAGATGGGGAGAATAAAGTGAGAAGGGGAGGATGGGGGAACTTGGGGAAATGGGACGGTTGGGATAAAGGAAGTGTGGATATGGGAGCAGGGAAGTATATATTTACCGTAATTTTAAAGGTTGTTCACATATGCTTTTAAATTTATTTCTCCTCTGATATAGCCATCATCATATATTATTGTAATTTGTTATCTACTTTCCAATTTTGCATATTTTAATCATTGTCTTAATCTTTGGAGACTAAAGTCAACTTCCAGCTACACAAAACTGTGTACGTTTTTATCTGTCCCTTCCTCCTTCTTTCAACTAAAATATGTTTAAAAATTTGCCTACGTAATGTGTGATTTTCCTTCCTCTGTGATATTCATCATTATGTCTTATAGCAGGAAAGCACCCAAAAGATTTGAAAGTAAAAACACAAAAGAGCTCAGTCTCCTCCTTGGCCCCCTTCTCATGGCTCTCCATACCACAGAATATTCAATTTTTTTATTGTGTTCTACTGCTTTCTCACTAGTAATATGACATGAAAAAGACAAAATTGACAATAAAACATGATAGCAGGCACTGTGCTTTGTGTGCTTGGGAGTGTGGATTTGTATGTATGAGTATAGGTTCGTATGCATGTTGACACATGCAAGCTTGCAGGTGCATTTTTACATGTGAGCATGTGTGTGTGGTGGTTATTTTTCAACCAAGAATATTGTCCCTCAAACACCATTACCCTGGCTTTCTGAGACAGGTTCTGTTACTGGGACTTGATGCTCACAAATTAGTTTAAGATGGTTTGTCATTGACCCCAGGAATCCATTTGTCTGCTAGGTTATAAGTGTAATCCACCATGCTTAGATGTTTTCTGTTTGTTTGTTCTTTTGTGGGTTGTGAGGATGGATGTCAGTTCCTTACATTTGCACAATAAGTATTTTATTAAATGAGTTATTCCCCATATGCATTCCCCAAACATCAGAAGAAGTAAAAAAAAATTACATAAAGCTTTTTTAAATTCTCTTTGAATTTTTCTTGTCACATTGAAGATATTTTGAGATAGAAAGTTTCCATTCGGCATTTGAATCACGATTTCATTTCACCACCAAGGGTAATATGGAGAATTCTCTTCCTTATGTGGGGGATCCTCTCATATTCTATGTTTTTATCCTAAATATACATTTAACCATCATCCAAGGTTGCCTCCTCACCTCAACCTTTGTTTAGTATTTGCCAATTTCCATCTTAGTCTCTTAAAACAAGACTATGTGTCCTAGTTACTGTTCTATTGCTATGAAGAGAGACGGTGACAAGGCAAATCTTATAAAGGAAGTGATTAGTTGGGGGCTGGCTTAAAGCTTCAAAGACTGAGTCACTTATCCTCATGGTGAGGATCATGGAAGCATGCAGTAACTGAGAGCTTCATCCTGATATACAGGAAGCAAAGAGAGAGGGGGGAATAGAGGAAGAGAGAGAGAGAGAGAGATTGCACTCCACATGGTCTTGTCTTCACTTTTGAGACTGTAAAGCTAAGGCGGTAGTAGCACACCTCCTCCAACAAAGTCACACCTACTCCAACTAGACCCAGGCTTTTGAAACCCCAAAGTCCACTCTGAGTGACCCACCTCCTTAAACAAAGCTACATCTACTCCAACAGGTTACATCTCTTAATCTTTCCCTCCCAGCCGACGAACAGGGCACTAAGCACATGAATATATAAGATTCTGTGAGGGTGGTATTCACATTTAAGCCACCACATTCTGCTCCCTGATTCACATAGACTTGTAGCCATATCATAATGCAGAATGTATTCAGAAAAACTTCAAAAGTC
This sequence comes from Microtus ochrogaster, assembly GCF_000317375.1. Lineage (NCBI taxonomy): Eukaryota > Metazoa > Chordata > Mammalia > Rodentia > Cricetidae > Microtus > Microtus ochrogaster. Next base: position 36,588,117 of record NC_022034.1, on the reverse strand, counting down.
CCCATACCCTTTTACTTTTTAAGATTGTTTCAAAGTCTAAAGTCTCTTCTATGACTCAAGGGATCTCTTAAATGTGACCTCCTGTAAAATTAAATTCCATTTGAAGATCACCTACTTCCAACATACGAATGCACAGAATAGACATTAGTATTCCAATGGGAGGAAAAGGAATATAGCGAAGAAATACTGGACTAAAGCAAAAACAGAGATACTCCTGACACATAGTTGGTCTCATCAGTTTTTCTTAGCCAAGGATGCAACATTCACCAACCCCTTTGTTTTATCCTTGACTCTAAACCCAGAACAATGTAGCTGAAGCTGCCAAGTTCTTCCACTTGCTGGGGTTGCAATCTTCAGTTCCAAAAGCTTTCTGTTGTTGATAGTTTTCTTTGCTGTTTAAACTTTCCTTTAATTGATTTTCATAACCTAGCTGGGGGGAGGTCTTGCCTTGAGGTCAACAGTCTCTTTATTTCATTTAACATCAAGCTTTTCTTTAAACTTATCTCCTTGCACATTGGAACTTCTGTTTTTGACAGTATATTTCTTGGTGCTCCCTTTTTCCTCAAATCTCACACTTTATATTTTCCCTTGTTCTGCCTTGCTTATTTTTTATTACAGCTCTGCATAAAAGTGATCATTAATAACCACATGACAGAGCTAATACTAGGATGTCTTGGAATCTCCTTTGTCAAACCCATTGATCCAATGGTGTTCAATTTACCCTCTGGTAAATTTTTAGGACAAAGGCAAAAAAAACAGCAACATTCTCTGCCAAAATATCACAAGAATGTTCTCTAAGCAAGTTATGAATATTTTGCCTCTCTGAAACCTCTTAGTCTGGGCCCATATTGTTCTCAGCATACTATCTTTTAATCTGTTACTAGAACAGCACATTAAGCCCTGCTTAAATTGTTCAACTGCTTCTGGAATCCAGAGTTCCAAAGTCTTCTATATTCCTCTAAACAACAGCATGATCAGTCCTGTCTCACAATATCCCACTCTTGGTACCAACAGTCTTAGTCACTGTTCTAGTGCTGTGAGGAGACACCATGACCACAGCAACTCTTTAAAAAGAAAGTATTTAACTGGGTGTTTTCTTATAATTTATAGGCTGGGTCTATTATCATCACAGTGGTGAACATGGCAGCATATTCAATAATAATTGAGAACTGCATCCTGATCTATGAGCAGCAAAGAAAGAAATATAAAATCAATGGTTCTGATCTGTGACCTTGAAACCTCAAAGCATCACCCCTAGTGATGCACCCATCACATCAAAGTCACATCTGCTAATATTTCCTGGAAGATCATCAGCTGAAGACAACGTGTGCAAATATGTGAACCTATGCTGGGCATTCTCACACCACAGTATGCCTATCAAATATTATGTTTGTTCATGACTTTCAACCTTATCTTTGCTATTAATTGGTCAACCTAATACTAAAATCTAGAACCCAGAGGGAAACCCATGAATTAAGCAAGGAGTATTCATTAAATATCCATTACTAAAAAATGTAACTTGCACTGTTTATAACTATATTGAGTAAAAAACAAAAAGAAAATTTGATGCAAGGGACTAGAGAGGGGGTTGATGTTAAGAGCAACTGTCACTCTTTAAGAAAACAAAGGTTTTGTTTCTAAAACCCACAGGGAAACTTACAATCATTCAAAGTTCAAGTTCTAGAGGATCTAATGTCCTCTTCTAACCTCCACATGCTCTAGGTACACATGAGCTATAAATACATGCATACAGGGAAACACTAATACAACATGAAATAAAAATAAATCTTCAAAAATTGACTAAAATCAATATTCTTAAAATTTCTTTAATAAACACAATTATACATTATATATATAATTAATACTATGAATACACTATACTATTATTATTTATATCATCTATTAACATTAAGGCATTTCTTTCAAGCAAGGAAATGTTCCACATCTATTTTCTTCACCTTAATTTTATTATTTATTTTAGAGCAACACTATATTTATACTTCATAAAACTTGATTTTCTAATAAAAAAAGTTCAACTTACTGTTTTATGGAAACTAGGTTAGATGTTCTGATACTAAAAGACTGCTTGCAAATTGTAGCCAATAACGAGTAAAACTTGCGGAAACTTTAGAAGTCACATTGGAAGATATTTGACAAAAGATGATAATGGAGACCCACGGTCACAAGCATAGTATGTTTTATATAGCATTCAAATCTAGTATCAGTAATGTGACTGATAGCTGGTGTATTGCTCTGACTCTTTTGTTCACTGGCTACATCCCTCCTTTTGCCCCATCCCTTCAAGCCTTCTATTCTGACAGATAAAATCATACTAAAATGAGGACAATTACTAAATAAGAAGCCTCTTTTGGCTTCTTATTGTTCCATTGAGAGTAAAAATTGCACATTCATAATTTTAATTTTAATATATAACCTAGAAATGATTCACTTATGTAAGTATGGGAATTCAAGAGCCAAGACATGCCAGTAAGTAGGCATTTTGAGCCAGTTTGCTAATTGGTAAATGAAAAGAAAACATAACTGAAAGAAATTAACTTTAAACACATGAGTGACAAGAAAGCACAACAGCCTTGTTGCTGATAAGAAGGGAATATTAGTCATCTAGACTGAATAGCAATCATGTCCTCCTAAATGAAAACCTAACCCAAAGGGATGCCATAACTCTCACTGCCAGTCTGTGAAGACAGAAATAAGAAAGCTTCAGAAGTCTGAAACTAACAAGTAAATGATGGTTTATCAACTTACACAAACAGAAAAATGCTTCAACAGGAAAGGAGCATGAGGCAGAGTAGCCACTGTGCTGTGAGATTCAACAATTACTCAGAAGATCTAGCTATGACAACTGGTAAAATGCCACGTGAAAAAAAAAAAAAACAGACCTATCTGACCTCATACAAAAGATGGCTTCTGGGGCTCTCATAGCCAGAGGAAAGTCAAACTATATGGCTTCAAAATTTCTCAAACACAGACTGCCTTACTTGCTAAAGGCTAAAATAGCTGGTCGTTATCAAACAACTGGTAACTTACAATTCTGAAAAGTGCTAGGGTCTGTCATAATTATGCTAAATCAATTTCACCTGTGCTCTGTCTATGGAAAAAGCAAAGCTGAAAGCACATCTGTTTATAATGAATAATTATAATTCAGGTTTGCTGAATATTATATGTCCACTGTTGAGATCCATTGCCCAGAAGAAAATTTCTGTTCAAAATACCATGTGTAGATCATTAGTCTATTGCTGTGAAGACACATCATGACCAAGGCAACTCATATATATATATACATTTAATTGGGGATGTATATATATATGCATTTAATTGGGGACTTACTTACACTTTCATCATGGCAGGAAGCATGGTGGTAGACAAAACAGGAAGGCAGGTATGAGGCTGGAGAAATCACTGAGAGTTCTATATCTGGATCCACATGCCGCAAGAAGAGAGACTGGGCCTGGCATGAAATCCCACCCCCAATGACATACTCCCTCTGACAGATGACACCTTCTAATCCCTTTGAAGTAGTATCACTTCCTGATGACTAAACATTCAATATATATGAGCCTACTGGGGGCATTCTGTTTCAAAGCAACACACTATGGTTCACTGGCAATGCACCTTCTTATTCAAGAGCTCCAATAAATATATTATAATGAGATGGATGCTATTTTCATGCCCACAATACAATATGCATTTTGCAGTCCATAAGGCAAGGGATAATTTCATGTTTCAGATTTATTATTTAAAGAACTTACATAGGGCTACAGCAGCAATACATAATGATTTCTCTCAATCATGTGGGGAAAGAAGATTGAAACTCCGGAAAGGATACATCATTTTGGGTACCTTGAAGAACAATTATTAAAATTCATGGAAGGCAGTGCATATGCTAACAATAAAAGGGGTCTCAAAAATGTTGCTTTCAATTCATTGATCACCCTGATGGATTCAGGTATCCAGTGAAGGACCTGCACACTAGCTAAAAATATCAGACAACTAGCATTAGAGCCAGAGTCTGAAACTGTAAGTGAACTGCAATATTAAAATGAAATTGTCTCAGGTATCAGAATGCTTCTCAGAAATGCAAGATACTTCTAGGGCCAGAGTCCCGTCCTGGCGGAGAAGCTGTAGATGCTGAGGCAATGACTATGCTGGGAAGGACTACATAAACCGTTGGTGATGCCATCACCTTCCTAGAGAAGACCGGCTTTAGCTGGAATGCGATTCTATAAAGTAAAGGGCTCTCGATGAGCACTAAATGAGCTACACTGACTTTCTATTAAAAGCATAGTCATTAAATTCTTCAAACTTCCTTGCTACCTCATTTTCAGACATTTCTACAGCCACTTATCCTATCTCGGTCACCATTCTGTTTTATCAGCAGCCTGTAACACAATGGGAATATGCTTGCTAGTAAAAAGATATGGACTTACAAGGGCTCAAGTGAATGTAAGCATTTTTTATTTTAATTTTTATTTATTTATTTTATATTCAGTTATTTTTTGCTGTTTTCTTTTTTTTCTTTTTTAAAAAAATTTCCACCTCCTCCCCTCCTCCTATTTCCCTTCCACTCCCCCCCTCCTCTCCCCCTCCCCCTCCCTCTCCAGTCCAAAGAGCAGTCAGGGTTCCCTGCCCTGTGGAAGTCCAAGGTCCTCCCCCTTCCATCCAGGTCTAGGAAGGTGAGCATCCAAACAGACTAGGCTACCTCAAAGCCAGTTCATGCAGTAGAATCAAAACCCAGTGCCATTGTCCTTGGCTTCTCAGTCAGCATTCATTGTCAGCCACATTCAGAGAGTCTGGTTTGATCACATGTTCCATCAGTCCCAGTCCAGCTAGCCTTGGTGAGCTCCCATTATTATATCATAAATTTATATCAATAAAGAATATAAACATTTTTTAACAATAAAATTTTAAAAATTAAGGAATGTGCACTGGTTTTTCCATATTGTTACTGCACACTTATATGAACTACAGAAGAGTGGGAATGCAGCTTTTATATACACTGTAAGGCAGAAAAGAAAAAAGAAAGACATTATGTGACATGCTTCAATGTGGATTTTCTAACTTTCCCTGCCATGGCTGGGTATCAATCCCATAATTTTTCTGAGGAATGCATGAACTTTGAAGTGGCTATGATCAGCCTTTGAATCAATAACGCACTAGGCACACAAAAGGTATGGAATGTTTGGAATAAGCACTGAAGTTCATGCAAGTGTGGAGACAGAAGATCTGCCACTGTCAAAACCAGGGTCTCAGTTCCCTTAGCAAAACTCCACAGCAACACTGAAAAAGCCAGCATTTCCATAGCACAGTATCCATAGTGGCTCATCTTCAAAACTTGGCTTCACCTCCTAATTTTATTTAAAATGACGTTCCCCTCAAACATTTTGAGGTCAGCATTTAATATTTTCATGATGAAATTAAATTGCAAATATTGTAAATTATAGATAATAAAACCCTTAATACTTTGGAATAGCCTATCATAATTTTAATATATATAACAACCTAAAAATTATAGATAATTATATGAAGAACATTTCAACTGACAAAAGTTTTACATCAGTCTTCCTAGCTCCTTTTAAACCCCTTTCATATTTCCATCTCCAGTGAATTATACCAAAATATACAAATGTAATGCTTAAATATTTTTATTGATCAGATAACAGCAGGAAAAACGAGTCAGTGTGGTGTTTTTAAATTTTTTTGTGACCACAGAACTCTAGGTGTTAGAAAGATTCTTCTGAGTTGAGCTACAATTACAATTAGGAAAAGGGAATAATTAAATGAACATTTAAAATTATAATGTATGTTTAATATTATTATTGATTGTGGGAAATTAATCTCTTAATAATATTAATGGACTTGTCTTTTCCTACATATGTTTCACATATTCTGTGTATAACTATTATTACTTATTAAGATAAGGAGGCAGGGCCCATCATAAGTCCTCTTTAGTTTTCGTTGCTATTATTATGGACATTAATTGCTCACAAAAATAAACAGGAATGGAACAAAGTCCTTTCATTACAACAGTGTCACCCAGGCACTGACCTCTTTTTCAGTTATATGCCAAGAGTCACCAATCCTTCATCAAAAATTATTTTAATCATAGATTGGCTGACAACTCCATTAAGTGGCTGTGCAATTTTACTTAACGTAGAGAATTGCAAGCCACCTGACTTACAGATGGATTTCTTAGCAGTTGTCAGATTCATCTATTTGTCAACACTACAACCAAATAATAAATCTCAATTTCCTGCTCTCCCTGTCCTCGTCTCTCCCTCACTTCCTCTGCCTACTCCCTTTCCCCCTTTCCCTTCATCCCCTCTCCTTCAAAGCTATCAGAGGTCATAGGAAAAAATCTTCATGCATGGCCAGCAGTATGCACACACTTTAAAGTCAACCACACAAGTGCACAATGGTAATCTTAGATTATATATGCATTCATTAATTACTCCTAAATCAGTTCTAATACTGTAACAAAGCACAAAATAGATCTGAATTAAACCCAATTATCTGAAAGACCACCCAAAGATCCTTCTAATAGAAACACAGACAGACTCACTTCACAAGTCTTTAGCAATTTTAGTCTAGTTTTAATACAACTATTCAGGGATTTTCTAAGAGAATAGCATGGTTTATTTTCTCAGCAAGGTTTTATTATCCAGACAAATAATAACATTAGTGCAGTCACTTACAGCAGCAGTTCTCAACCTGAGGGTCACAACCCCTTTATGGGTCGAATAACCCTTTCACTGGATCATATATCAGATATCCTATATATCAGATATTAACACTGCAATTCATAGCAGTAGAAAAATTACAGTTATGAAGTAGCTACAAAAATAATTTCATGGTTGGGGGCCAACACAACATGTAGAACTGTATTACAGGGTCATTGCATTAGAGAGGTTGAGAATCACTGACTTGGAGCATCTGGAAAGCAAGTACATCGATTCTTTATTTAGGTTCTGGGTCAAAAGAAATACGCAGTGGTTCAGACATTATCTGCATTATGAGACATTATGAATGTCTCAGATAGTTACAAGGAATTACTAAGCCAGTGGTCCGTCATTAGTGTGAGCAGCGCTCAGGCTTTAGAACCTTCAAGATGAAGATCTTCCTGGTACATAAATACACAGAACTGGCAACAACAAACATGCTCACCAAAGACAAAAACTAAGAAGGCAAAAGGCTTCTTTACCACATTTGAGCCAACACAAGAGCCTTCTCCCTGGAAACACCGATTTGACTCTTATCTGTGGAATGTAGCCCCTTTATTGAGGTTTATTTCAGGTGTCCTATTTTTATCATATAATTAGCATGAGATTAAATAAGTGTTGAGAAATTGAATATTAACTGAAATTACATGAAAATATTTCACTTTTAATTTACAAGTTGATGTCTTTATATGCTGTATTGCTTTGTTAATATTTTTCCTGGAGAAAATAAATCAGGGCTGGTCTTCCAAGTTTATCTACCATAACATTAAAAAAATGATTAGTACATACACTCTTTAACTTGTCTCATCCCCATCCCCACCCCTACCCACCCACCTCTCCACCCACCTATCCCTGCCTTGTAGAAGACCACCTGCAGGGGGCTGCCTTTTCTCTTGGCCTTCATTCCCAGGGGACACCATGGAACCTCTCCAGACCTAGTTTTCCTCCCTGTCCCCATCCCTTTGTGTCAGCCACAAATAGTAGAAGCACTCTCTACTTTGGAATTTTCTGGCCATGATGACCCCTAGGAATCAGGCAGGCAATCTTCACTCTCCCTTTCGTTGCCCATTACAAATTCCTGAGTCTCATTCCCAATCCTACGGCAGACAAGTGCAAGGGCCCTTGTTCCCTTGTTGACACCACTTCTTTAAAAATCCAGAAATGCTCCTGGCAGATCCAGCTTTCCATCTTCCCGTGAACGCTCTGAGAAGATGCCCTCCTTTCTAGCCCATCTCCATCCCTTTGTTCCATCACCTAATACCAACATGGCCACAATGGGCAGGGACTCTGAGCATTCCCTACTGGTGAACCACAGGCAACAAACTCTTCTAAGATCCAGAGAGGGCAACAGAAGAAGCCAAGAAATAGAACACACAGCTGACAAAGAAAAGACCAGATAGCAATACCTACAATCACAGTCATTCTAACCTCTGGCACCTAGATACCAGCAGAGGAACATAAACAATAATACTCAGGACAATGTATCTCAACCAAAACCCAGCCACAGTCTCAATGCTTTATCTGGTTTTTTGCTTGTTTGTTTGTTTTTCCTTTGTAGACTTTTTGCTTATATATGATTTACAAGTTTGTTTTTATGGGTTTTCTGTGTGTGAAGGTGTGAATCTTAGTATTAGTATGTATTTCCTGTGCTTTCCTTTGGTTTTTTTTGGTTTGTGTATTTTCCTATCCTGGTTTGTTTACTTGTATTTTATCTTATTTTACTTTATTAATCTTTTCAATACTATTTTATATTCTAATAAGAGGAAAAGGGGAACCATAATCAGAATATATTGTCTAAAAAGTATATTTTCAATAAAATAAATAATTAAATTGAACTAAAAGACTAATGTAATAATTCTAGAAAATGAATCTCAAAGAAGAAAAAAAATGGACAATAAACATTCCAAAAAAATCACCCTAACCTATTACATGACACTTAACTATAGGTTTGTTTGGGAAGGAACAGAATTCAAATACATCCTCTGTGGCCCACTCTTCAACATTGGCAGTAGATGCCTATAAGAACACCAGGCCAGCAGAGCTCTGAGTATAAAGGAATGTTTCACTGAGCTGTAAGAAAGTGTAGTTATCTTCAGTGAATTTTGTGAGGTCAGGGGAGGGAGAAAAAGGAGATTGACTTATGGGGAAATGCATTCTCAGCTCTGTCACTGCCTATGAAGATGGAGGAGAGCACACAAGGAATGAGATTGTTTCTAAAATCAGCATCAGTCCAAGCAGCCAGACCTGAAATGAAAACCTCAGCTTTACAGCTGTTAGAAAGTGAACCTGTCATGGTCTCAGGACCTCAGGAGAGGACACTGGACTCCAGATGCCATGGATTTAATCACCAACACCCCAATTAGAGAAGCCCGTGAAACCCTCTGTGAAGATTTCTTATGACATTACTGTGAACTAATGAACATATGCTCTAAGACATTAAATTTTCCAAAAGAATTCCTAGCAAAAGAAAATATATAAGCTATCCATGAACCATTACGCAAGTGCCCATCTCTTCACAAAGTCTAAAGTGGATTATATTTTTTTCCACTTCATTTAGGCATGGTTATATCACAAAACAGAAGCAAAAGAATGTTTACAGTATTAGGAAAGAGGATTTCTTAGGTAGCTGACATGACCAGAGGCTGAATTGTCACACGATATGAGTTTACAAGCTGGAAAGTCAGGAAGCCTGTAGCTGCTCAGTCAAAAGGCTAGGAACCTTCACAAGAAGACAGACCAATGAATGGCACAACCCCAGTATGAGGCCAAAGGCCCGAGAGTTCCCTCAGTCAGTGAAGTTAGTTTCTGCAAAGGCTTAAGAAGAAGAGTTTGGCCATTAATGGCAATGAAAACGGTGCCGTGTGATGAGATTTGATCTTCCACATGTCCTCTGTGTTTTGATACAGCCCAAACCCTTGCCTACCAAGCGAGATACCTGCATTTAGGATAAGTTTTCCCTTCTCAGTTCTATGTCAGAAAATACCTTCACGGGCATACTCAGAAGCACACGTTCCCAATTCCATAAGTGCTGGGAACATTATTTTGAGGTGTGCTTCTTTTGGTTATATTGTATTTGTTTAATTCGGTAAAGCTGTCATACTTTGCGTGTGTCAAACACCCGATGCTCTAATAAAGAACTGTATGGCCAATAGCGAGGCAGGACAAAGGATAGGTGGAGCTGGCAGACAGAGAGAATAGATAGAAGGAGAAAACTGGGAGAAGGGGTCAAAGTAGTATCCTGAAAAGGAGGATGGGGACCACCCATCAAGGTACACAGCAATCCACAGAGTCAGAGTAAGATTTAAAGAAGTAAGAGAACAGGAAAAACACAGAGGCCAAAGAGTAGATTGGATAATATAACTTAAGAAAAGCAGGCAAGAAGTAGCCCGAGTAAGTCCAGATGTTTATAAATAAAAATAAGACTCTGTGTTTGACTCATTCGGGAGCTGGGTGGCTGGTCCCCAAAAAGAATGCAAAGAGCATCAGATCATATTACAACACATAAGTAACCTATAATCCAGTCACACTGCAACCAAGATAACCACTGCACTGTTGAAACAAATACATACATTGTCTGTCTACTACTTTCTGCTTTGTACTTCGAGAAAGGGCTCAACTAAAGAAAAACCAAATACTTTGGTAGAAATCAAACCTGAAGTTTTAGTACAGTTGACAAAAGACTAATCCTCTCTATCCTTGTATTATTTATTGAGCTATTGAGTCATGGGTGAACTATATATTATGTATGCACTTCTCTTATATTACAAATATGATTGAAAAGGATAATACCAATAAACATGCGAAACTGGATGGAGCCCTTGAGGCCTCATACCTATATAAAGAACTATAGGCAACTAAGAAAGTCAGGAGCAGAAGAGGTGGCCTATGCAGGGAAGAGCATAACAATTGGCTGTTCAATGCTAAATGGTTGCCCTGAACATATATGTACAGGTAGCGAGGCCACATGTTTGTCTCCCAACCACCCTGACTTGAAATACTCACACAAATCTATATTAATTGCAGTATTTTCTGGCTAATAGCTTAAGCGTAGTGTTATCTAGCTCTTATATACTAATCTAACCCATCTCCATTAATCTGTGCATCACCACAAGGTCGTGGCCTACCAGCAAAGTTTCAGTGGGCTCCAGTGGAGGTGTCTGTCTCTGGCAACAACTACATGACTTCTTAATGACTCTGCCTTCAGTGGTAGTGCATGACTTTAATCCCAGCACTCCGAAGTCAGAAATGGGCAGATCTCTGTGAGTTTGAGGCCAGCTTGGTCCACAGAGCGAGTATCACAACAGTGGGGGCTCTTAAATCAAAAAACCCTGTCTCAAAAACAACAACAACAAAACAGCAAAAACAAATAAACAAAAATTCCATTATGACAAATTGGTACTCTATTGGGTGTTTTGTTTGTTTGTTTGTTTTTAGTTTTTCAAGACAGGGTTTCTCTGTAGCTTTGGAGCCTGTCCTGGAACTAGTTCTTGTAGACCAGACTGGCCTTGACTCAGAGAGATTCTCCTGCTTCTACCTCTCAAGTGCTGGGATTAAAGGCATGTGCCAACAACACCCAGAGTAGTCTACTGTTTTAATCAAGGATCTTAACTGCTTTATTCAACAGGACCTGTGAGGGAGTAAAATTCACTGTACATATATATTTGATTAGTGTAACAGGAAGGACTGCTTGTTGGTTCCCAGACTCCCAGCTAGCTTTCACCTAAAATAATCACACAGAAACTGTATTAATTAAATCACTGCTTGGCCCATTAGCTCTAATTTCTTATTGGCTAACTCTTACATCTTAATTTAACCCATATCTATTAATCTGTGTATCACCACGTGTCAGTGGCTTACCGGCTAAGTTTCGGCAGCATGTCTTACTCTGGCAGTGCATCCATGGTGTTTCTCTGACTCTGCTTTCTTCCTCTCAGAATTCAGTTCCATCTTCCCCCACCTACCTAAATTCTGCGCTATCAATAGGCCAGGGCAGTTTCTTTATTCATTAATCAATGAAAGCTGTACATCGAGAGAAGGACCTCCCACACCAACTTAGAAGTTTTCGGATATGGTCAGGAGCGGCCATTGATGCAACGATTCATAATTTTAAATTTTGACACATTTCATCAATTTTATCTCTAGCTTTGGTTTTTTTTTTTTTGGTTAATACCATGACTAGTGATATGTTATTTTTAAAGTTTCATCTTTTTATCTTGCTTACTGGGTGTTAATTTTTAAATTTTGTATTTACTATTATAGGAAATCATTTATACCCAACCCAGTCAATAGATGTTTCAACTGCTATGTATCATTTGCAAAAGATTGAAATGATTCATATCATAAACCGTGGGCATACAATAATTTCAAATGGTTCCCTAGGTCAAAATTTTCAACATTATGTCAGTTATTTAGTTGATAAAAAAAATCAGGAATAGTAACTATCAGCTTTCCTGAATATTTATATTGTTTACCCTTTATCTAATACAATGCTAAATTTCATAAAGCCCAAGAGCAATTTTATATGTATAAAGTAAGTAGTTTACAAACATGTATGAACTAAGCATGAGATGATAGGTCATGTATACATACATATATGCATATATTTCCTTTTTGAGATTACAATGGAGGTTAGGCAACTTTTTAGAGTTGCTTGTAAGTTGTTCTCACAGATATCTGACTTTTTAAATAGCAGAGCATTTCACAGTTTCTAATGTTCACACAATTATATGAGAAAATCAGAGCATAATTACTGCTAGAAAAAGCAGAAACTGTAGAATCAATAGGTGTAACCATAGCATCAATAACAATCAGATACAACATGAGCCTTTGCACTAAGGAATGGAGAGTCTCATAAAACAGTGGTCTACCCTTACTGTTTGCTAGCAGAAAATTCATTTCAAAAAATGAAGAAAACCTATTTAATAGCTCCAGAATTCAATTAGAGAATATCCTGATTCAATACTCTGACTAGAAAAGCACAACACCATCTTTTTGTCATTATTTGGATCAAAAGAGATATTACTAAATGATATTTAGGTTCTCTCAATACCATAAATATTTGAGACTGAACAGGAATAAAGAAACCAAAGTATTAGAACACATTTTGAAATCTGGAAGTCATTCAGTTTAGAAGTTACAAGACTGAACAGGTCATGGTTGTGCACACCTTTAATTCCAGCAGTCTGAGGGAGAGGCAAGCAGGTTTCTGCGTTCTGCCCAGCCTGACTATTCAGAGAAACCCTGTCTGGAAAAACCAAGCAACAACAACAAAGTAAAAGACAAAAGAGGTGATATGGGGAAAACATTGCCAGATATAAAAACATTTAAATACCAGTATTCGATAAGGTCACAGACAAGGGAAAAGTTACATGCCCTACACACACACTCCATTTCTCTACCTCCACTCCTCTGTCAGTCTGATCCCTTGCTGCCCTCCTTTTTTCCTTCCCTCTCATGCACTGGCATCTGCTGACACAGAGCTAGAAGATCCTTGTATCCAGTATGATTCAAGATCACTAACAATCTCTCGTCAGAGTGCCCTCCAGGGTAGCTGAAGGCAAGCCATATGACCAAGCCAGGCTCTCTGCTTGGGAAAGAAGCTCATTACTTATCATGAAGCCTCTTTTTCAAGGAAAATATAGTGATATCAGAGGCTTTCTCAGTTCTTAGTTGGACATCTCAACAAGAAAGTCCCACAGGTGTTTCCAAATTAACCTCTTTAAGTTCAAAGTCACCCTAAGCTTGCTGCAAAAGCCACCATTTTCCAAAAATGTTTCCAGTTACAGTTTTTAGGCCAGGGAGTGAGGAAAACTGGCTTTTTGTGGTTGTTTGGGGAGATTTTTGGCATTGTATTTTATCCACCCTCTTCCCCACTCCCAAAGCCTGGCACACAAAAATCACCAAGTTATATAATATGTAAGAGGAAAATTAAGGAGAAAGGAAAATATAGAGGAATGACCAAATGAGAAGGAATGCATCAGAAAGAGGAAGGGAAAGGAAAAGAAAGAGAGTGTGATAACAATGAACCCCAAACTCAGGGTTCTGTTTGCATTTTCGTCAATATACCTTCATATTCATAAAATTAGGATTTTATATTGAATTAATGATTTCTCACTATGGACTTGCCTTTCAAAACTGCTTATCATACGGTTCACTTTGGGTTTTTTTTATACCTTTTATGTTTCATTGCAGTTATGATCACCCTTGGTTTTGATTTATTTAATAGATTCTCCAACTTATAAATATTATTAAAAGTGTTTATGTTAACATCAATACTAAAATGTCATTGTTGACTTTCTATGTTTTAATTCTCCAATATCTAAAACTAAGTCCTTGCACCTGTCTCCAGCTTACTAAAGCTACACAGAGGTACAACACAGAAAGGTTATCTTTGCCTGTGTTCTTTATGCTGTAACCATGAATTAAGTATCATAACTAGATTATTTTCATCTCAATTTATTCAGCTAAATCTCTTAATATCCAATCCAAATTCATTTTCTTCAGTAACCTGTTCACACTTTTAGAATTAAGAAACCTCATAATATTTGAAGGTCTAGAAAATTTTGTTAAGAATATTACAATACTGATTTAATGTAAGCTCATAATTTGGTGATCAAGAAATCCCTACAGTATCATCAGCTTCCCCAGAGACTAAGTGATTCAAGCCCTCAGGAATTAGAATCCCCAACCACCCAGATCAGAACACAACAATTCTTCAGATGCCTATGCAGTATGGAAATGGTAACTTGGTGATATTTTTCTTAAGTAAGTTTAAAAAAATAAAAACAGGATATTATAAGATTTAATGCAAACAAAACTCTAACAACTTACTTCATGAACCTGAATATAATATTGCAGGAACCCTCACATTTTAATAGTCTCTTCAACATCTCTTTGAAACTGGACAACTTCAATATATATTTATATACCTAATATTATATTGAACTAGATCCCTTACCCATCTCCACTCCACGTTCTGCTCACTCTACTTGTCCCTCTCACATGCCAAGAAAACCAAATTTTAACCCTCTTAATTTAGTTAAGTACTCTCTAAGCCCAGTATCATCTGATTAATAAATTAAATTTGAACAATAATATTTCACTTATCTCTTACATAACTCATTTTGTTATGGCAAAATGCATGGGCCAAATCCTGTGAGAGAAGTCTATAAAATTACCTGAACCTCCACAGGGTGTAAAGCAGATCTCTCTCCATAACTCTTTCCCTCTCCCCCTTTCTCTTCTCCTCTCCACCCTTCACCTCTCTTTCTTCTCCCATTCCCACCGTTCTTCCTCCTTACCCTGCCCAAGACCTTAATATACTCTTCATAAATAATGGAGCCAAGTATATGTAAACAGAGAAGAGATTTTTAAGAAGGTCTGTACTCAGCAATGGCCTGAACTAGGACTGAATTCAGCTGCAGTAGCCAACAAGATGAACAGCATAGCATGCTTTGCTTTTCTGCTTAGAAAGCTTCTCACAATGATCACCGCTTGCACGGTCTCAATGTGACTGCATTACCTGATGTCACCATTCCTTTAGCATTGCCTAAATGTCTGTGTGCCTATTATCAGACTCATATGATAAAGGGTTCCTCACCTTCTGCACACAACATACACTTTGTGTAAAAGGACATAGAACATCAAGGATAAGCAGTACACCTCTCTCAGGGGGCCATGACCCTTCTAATTAATTCTACAAGTCTTTTTTTTTTTTTTGACTGATTGTGCTAGCATCCGAATTAAGCACTATGAACATAAGTCAGGATATGCATAGATTAAGAAAAGTATGCGGTATTGTGTAAAGAAAAATAAGTAGAACTCACTTTACCACCCAAAGCAAGGCATTATTTTTAATACTGAAATTATGTATGGAAGACAACTGGCCTCTCCAAATAACAGAATGTCTCCTGTTTTGTAATTCCAGCATGGCTTTACTGTTGGGTATTTAAATTCTATAAACTTTACTAGTTGGCAATTTCCTAGTTCTTAGCCATGACGCCAGTAAATTAAGATGATGCTTCAGCCACGCTTGGATTTTAAATTGCTACCTCTCTAACCGTGTGTCTAAGCCATTAGTAATGTGTAATTGAAATCTTAATTCTCACCGACTTTGGCAGAGTTAAACCACTTCAGGAAACGGTAATACTATCTGACGTGCATGACCTTTCTGATTAAAATAACTTGTCACTTTGACAAAATGCCCCTTCCCTATCTCATTAGCAGAATCAAAGACTCCAGCCTTCAAAAAAGACATTGATTTCAGGAGATGCCTAAGAAATTTGCTTCATTCTTGGAGGTGTTATTTAGACTATAAACTACTCATCTAAATGTCATTATTAGCACGAAGAACTCCAGTATCTATAATGAACCACTATGAAAACTTAACAGCAATTATAAATGCAAACCCCAGGTTATCCAAAGTCTATATGAAGACCAAATCCAAATATATTCCCAATTTATTGAGTGCTCCAGATATGCAAATATTCACAAACCAATTAGACAAATCACCATCTAATATTGGTGTCATAATGTTGACTTACTTACAATTGTGTAGACATTTGTAGGAGATAATTAGATGACATTTAAGTACACAGAGAGAAAGAGAAAGAAAACAATGACTCACAGCAAGAGCCATTTTTCTTCATGAGCTCTCATTGGCTATTCTATCCAGACTTGAGTTCAGGATAGTTTGAAGGAGGCACAGAGATCCAAAGTCACTGTGTGTAAGGTATATCTTGGTGTTAACTGAACTTTCTACAGAAGCATGGGCCAATGAGAGTATAATGGGCCATATGGAAAAAAAAATACAGAGCAATACAAAACCATGTGCTAAGATTTGCCTTTGTAAATTTAATCATAGTCAGTTGTTATCTTTCTTAAATGGACATTTGTAAATGTGAGGCAAAAATCAAAACAGAGAGAGAAAAAAACATGGAAAGAAGTCACATTATTTCTAAAGTAGTTGAACACTTTAAAAGAAAATGGCTATTGAGCTGGGCGGTGGTGGCGCACGCCTTTAATCCCAGCACTCGGGAGGCAGAGGCAGGCGGATCTCTGTGAGTTCAAGACCAGCCTGGTCTACAAGAGCTAGTTCCAGGACAGGCTCCAAAACCACAGAGAAACCCTGTCTCGAAAAACAAAACAAAACAAAAAAAAGAACATGGCTATTTAAATGACTCGAACAAGTCTTCACCGAAGGAATAAATATATTATTTGCAATACATTATTTCAATCAACATCTTTACATGTGCATGTGTGTTTGTGCTAAAAAGCAGAACTTTAATATTCTACTTGCATACATGTGTTTTTATATTTACTTATCATGTTCATCCTACCCTAAAATTTCACACAATATCATATTAATCTGTACAATTTAATAGTTAGTTGAAATAAATTCAAAATACAAATTCATGCTTTCATCCATAAGAGGTATGGTGAAGAAAGAACAAATGTATCTAGTGTTCAACAAAAAAAGTACTAGTGATGCTTTTTTTTTTTGGCTACCCAGGATTTTCTGAAACTAGAAAGACATTTTTATACCCTATCATTCTTCCTCCTCTGGTTGCCCAAATATGAACCCACTGAGTACTATAGAAACAAGGATATGGCATTTGTTACTTTAACCACTACAGAAAGGCCTTGAGAGACAGGGTACATTATTCCTCCTAAAATTAGCCTTACTTCTTAGGCAGTATATTTCCGCTGAATGAGATATATCTAACAACTCTACCATTGAGTTAGCCTTCTATTCTGTACAGATAATCATTAGTTAAAATGTCACCTTATCTTAAGTATGGAATGGTTTTCTTTGCAATTTTTAAGTCACTAATAAAGATCTGATTTAAAATCAATATTAAGACTGTTAAAATACAGTTATGAGTAGAATGGTAGAGTTCTTGTGCCGCACTTCCTTTTTGATAGTTCTGGGTGGAGAAAAGCAGACTAAGGTGACACACAAATAGAAACAATGACTATATTCTACTGCTGTCCTGGCCATCCTTCTCAGAGAAGAAAATAAGCCACCGACAACACTGAAATAGGACAAGAGAGAAGTCACACTTTTATAGACTCCGTATGCTGTATCTCTTAATGCATTCTAAGCACACCTGCTTCCAATGCAGTTGCATATCAAAGGCCTCTGCCCTAATTCTTACCTGGTTTTAAACATACAGTATGTTATGGTTAATTCTTCACGTCATCTTGGATGATGTTTTTGGATGAGATTAACATCAGAATGGGCAAATAGAGTGGGCCTACTTCAATTAATTGGAAGACTAAAGAGCACAGGAAGAGAAGCCTCCCAGATTAAAGGGAAGCTCTTGCAGACTATCTCACAACAAGAGCTTCCAAGGAGCTCCTGTGTCCCCTTCCACGCTGTCCTTACTTTGGGTTTTAAATTTCAAGCATCCATAATCCTGCAAACATATTCCTTACAAAAAGATGTGATTCTTTCTATGTGCACCTTTCTGTTCTTGATATGGTCTTAAATGTTTGTGTCCCTCCACAATTGACATGCTGGAACCTCATCTTCCATATACCAGAAGGAGAACTTTTGAGAGTGAATTAGGGCTTTAGAGCGACACCATGATGGATAGTATTGGTGTAATCATCAAAAACTGACTAGAGACTAGCATTCTCCTCCACTACATGAAGGCATAGTTGAAGACAGTGTCTCTGAGAACCCAAAACCTCAGAGAACAGTTTACTAGCACCATGATCTTTGACTTCCTAGGCTTCAAAATTATAAGGAACAAGAAACTGTGGTTTATTACTTTATGACAGTCCCACCAAAACAACCAGCCAAACAAGCAAACAAACAAAGTTATTTCTGCTACTCTGGAGAACTTTACCCAATGCACATTCATACACCAGTGACTTTTCTAATACAATAGCTCTTTTAATAAAATGAATTTATTAATCCTCTAAGTTATAATGCTTCAAAATGCTTTTTTGTACATAAAAATATATTTTAGTTTAGGTAAAATTAATTTATGTACTTTCTTAGGCACATAGAGTTCTCTTTCCCTCTCATATTCAAGTAAGAAAAGAGAAACTTAAATTGAGTAAGAGGTTTCCTGACCATCCCTATTCACTTTAAATGTGTGCATCATAGTTTATTCATCCTTCCCACCTCCTTGTATAGCTGTCTCATTTTATTTCAATTGTTATAATTTAAAAGAAGGCATAGATAAGGAGATGTTCTATATCTCCTCTATTATTTGGGATGAGTTGGTGGCAAGACAGGTTAATAACTTTATTCTCTGATTCTTTTTAAAAAGTTTTTCTATCCCTTCCTTTTAATAACCAAACATACATTAAAATGCTGAAATGAGTGGCTCCAGATCCAGAAAATTAATTCTTTAATGATGAGTAGCCACAAAGGTCAAGTCAGCTAACTTTTCATTATCGGAAGCATTACAAGCGCTTTATCTTCTCTTAACTTCTGTGGGGCTCACTCTCAGTGGAGCAATGAGAGATGCTAATGAGAGCTATGCAGTGTCTTCTCTAAGTTCCATTGTGATTCTCTGCTAGAATATAACAGACAGGAGACAATGCTTGCCACAACATCAGTGCCCTCCACAGAACCCCAGGGACAAGCATCACCCCAGTTACACAATCTTACCACTGTGCTGCCATTCTGAAAAGCACAATTCAGTGGCCAGTCTTCTGCCTGCATAAACAAAAATCTCTCAAACTAATGTTACACCACACCGTACAGTAACCATGGACACCATGGACAGTGTCTCTGCTCCTACTCACAGAATCAGACAGACAAACATACAGAGATGAGAGCCCCTTTTGAAACTTCTTTTTGGTCTCTATCAAAATCACTCAAAAGAAAAGTCATGCAAATTTTTTTATTTTAACTGATCCAGTCTTTTTTTTTTAACATAAAAAAGTTTCAATCTAAAGAAAAACCACAGCAGGAACCAATAAAGACTGCTGCTGTGATCACTTCAAAGCTTTATTTTTAAAAAGACTACATTTCTTGATTTTTTTCATCTTTCAGGGAAAATATCCTTTCTGGAAACATGACAGTGTTGCTGATTTGGGGAGGCAGCTGTGGGTGCACCTGTAACACTTCATGACATGCCTGGTTGATTTCCTTCCTAAGAATGTCCTCAGTCTGAACTACGAATACTCTGTATGGCAGAAGTAGATATTACAGATTCATTTTCATGATGGATATGAGAACATTTCTACTTTTAGTCTTTGTTCCTAAAATCTGAAAGTTTTGTGTATTTATTATATCGAAAACTTCTCAGAAATTTCTTCATTCCTAAGTTGACAACTAGAATAACCTCCCTCTAAAAGAAACTTGCAAGGGGTGTTTGTTTGTTTAGGTTCACAATAATTTGCCATCCTAAATTATTTTCTTGCATTTTAAAGGACATGAATTATGGATACACACAAGAGTTCCATAAATAATGCTACCTATTAGCAGTTCTACACCTTATTTTCTTGCCAAAATTTTAACAGATTTATTACTTATCCAAGTATGGTAGCCCAAGGAGCATTCCACAAATGAAATCTTTTTCATGGGTTGTTTATACAAAGGAACTCAAAACGCAAACGATGAGTCTCCCTATGGTGATGACTTCTGATTGCTACCCTAAGATGGGAAGTCTCTTAATCTAAACTGAAATGGTACATCAGTAATATTTTTCTCATCGATCTAGGCAGGCAAAACCTGGCTGCACCCAAATAAGATAAAAGCTATAAAAGCTCTATGATTTCTAGGTGTTTTTTTTTTTTACCTCCTTGCCACTGTTTGATATCTTTCTTCCTTTCCTTCCTCTCATATTTTCTTTAGCTTTCAATATTGAACTACTAGTAACAAATTATGACTTTTTGGAAAGATGATGGTTTAACGTTATGCTTGCAGAGACAGAAAAAGTACAAGTTATGATGTTGACTTTACTATGGTTTTCGACACGAATCATGAGGGTGCCACTGCTTAGAGAAACCTTCTAAGTGACAAACCAGGACAATTCCAAATATTTCCTTAGGGTTAGGTTTTCAAAATTACGGTTTTTGGTTTAGTATATGAGGAACAGAAAAAAAATAATCTGACAATACATACATAAAAGTTACAGAAAATACTGTTCTTAAATCTCAAGCTATTAAATATTTGTTTTATGATATATTGATTTAACATACACTTTACTTAGCATATATCAGGCATTGTTCTAAGAACCAATGTATATATGACCATCTCGGTAAATCATACAGTAACTGTGTATTGATCTTTGAAAGGTCAGACTCTACAATCCTTTGATCTCAACCACAAGGATGGAACCCTACTACTAGAAGACAAAGAGCAAACAGTGCAAGTTAAACAATGGGAAGATGCTATTAACCAACAAGAAAATGCTACTAACACCTAAGATACTTATGGTTTTAAAACTGATTAACATTTTCTGGGAATACACAAGATCTTCTACAATTCCACAGAGAACTACCTCTCCCTTGCACATTTTTCTTTTTTAAAAATAATCATTCTGTATATCCACTCTTTGCACGGAGATAAGTGGCAGTATTCTCAGTTACTCAGATAGCAACCCTGAGTTCCCTTCACCAGGTTTCACAGTAAATTAAAACTTTTATTTAGCAATTGGTATATTTTGTATCACAACAACACCTGAGTTCATGGATGCCCTAAAATCAAATATGTATTAAATATTAATGATATAAAATATTTTAATAATGTATTTTTACCTGCGACCTTCCAAAACAATTTTAACTTATTTTACAACATTTGAAAAGGTTTTAAAGCTTTAAAACTTGTTTACCTAGTTTCAAAGATAGCAAGTTTTATTTAAAATAAACTAAATATTCATATAGGAAGTAGATGTACTCTGTCTCAGTATACATGAGATCTCATTCATCAAGGAGGCAGAAGACAGATAAGAAAATGATCCTGAATCCCTCCTTGTACCTTAGATACACTGGCTCTGTATCTAATCAATGGGCAAGACAGAGTCTTTGATGGGAACATGTTTCTTAAAGGAGGTGATTTTTATCACAGATATCCCAAGAATATGACTACAACTTTAGATGTGTAGGAATTGAACCACA
This sequence comes from Microtus ochrogaster, assembly GCF_000317375.1. Lineage (NCBI taxonomy): Eukaryota > Metazoa > Chordata > Mammalia > Rodentia > Cricetidae > Microtus > Microtus ochrogaster. The sequence goes on along the minus strand of NC_022034.1, from coordinate 36,566,299 downwards.
AATTCCCAATTCAAACTAACACAAAGTGATTGATTACAAAACAGAGAAAGGTGTTCATCTTGTCTAGACATAAGAGCTTTAAAGAAAAGCAATGTGCAACCATAGAAAAAATAGGTGAATGAAACCAAAGTAAATAAATGTCAACTACAGGAATAATAAGATAACTGTACTAAAATGGATTGCATATATGATAAATACAGAATTATTTTTCCAAAAATGGTATTTTGGGAAAAAAATTAACTTCGGTACTCCTCTAAATAAGCCCTGTCTGATAAACCTTTATTTAACAACATTATCACTTCTAATTGCTGTTCCTAAGCATCTCCAAGGCAGCTGTATTGCTATATGAGACCATCACACCTGCCCACCTGTCTCGTCAACTAGAACCCCACCTTCATTCTTCTTACACCCAAAATACAAGTTTTGCTTCTCTAAATAAGAATAAAGTTTATTCTAAACCAAAACATGTGTAGTCATGGCCCAGTTCCACAGATTCTGGTTGTTCCTAAAGACATTTACCACGTATTTATCAAATACATTGGTGGACCACAGGTAGGCAGCTGAGTGACAACCAAGAGGCATGAACTCTACTGTGAATTTACAAGGCTATCTGATGGCACTCTTAGTTTGAGGTTAGTAGAAGCTAGATATCTAGTGAGAATATGCTTTAAATATTAAGTTTTACCAATTAGTTTAATAACTATTTGTTCAGAGTCAGAAACCAAAGGGATTAAAAATAGCTCCAGAGCATTTGGCTCTGGTTCTAGAACATTCTAACTGTCCACATTCACTAAATTCTAAATAGTCTTTCAGACTTGTAAAATCCCTACAAAACTGGGCCTCCCACCCCCTGGCAAACGTACAATCAATAAGTGCAGACCCTCCTCCTCATCTGAGATTCACATCTCATCCGTGTTTTCAATTCATCTTCTTTTGCATTTATTTTCAATGATGTAACTAAGTTTAAATTCTCATCTCTTTTCTTTTGCTTGTGTTAACAATGCACACACATCTAAAGCACAAGTTCCAAATCAGAGGAAGTTTTTCCAGTGCCTAAGGAAGTGCTGAAATGAAGGTGGAGCTCCCTTTCTTCCTTCCCTAGTTCCTCCATCCAGTTTTATCTGGAGACAAGTGACATTGATCAGTATCATCAGTTCTTATTCTCTTGCGGCCATTCACAAGTAAATATTTTCTTGTTTTGACAATAATGGCATGACAGTGCAGATATTTGCTTTTCACCACTTTACAGCATATGATATTATGATACATGACGATCTTTTTTATGCATTTATACTAGCACATATTCCAGCCTATGAATGAATTCTTCATTTTTCTCACCTATTCCTCCACATAGATGGATTTCTTTGAATTTGTTTATTTTCATCACTTTATTTCATTTACCTGTCATGCTTGCTGGACAATTCAAACCCCATTTCTGATCCCCATTCATCTTTCTTCCTCTATTAAAGAGAGTGGCTATCTTTCCTTCCTTGCCCTCTATCTCCTGGAGTAGTTGCTTTAGGTCATTAATTTAGCCATTTAAACACTGGCAGCTACATACTGGGTCTGGCATTTACCAGATAAACAGACTAAAAGTCTTCGTGTAACTCCTCCCTGCCTGTTTCAAATAGACCAATGATATTTGGAGCTTGGGCAGACTTGTTGAAGTCAAAGTAATGAGAGAATAATCCTAAAGACTGCAAATACTGACTTTTACATGTTTAACTTTGTGTGTGTGTGTGTGTGTGTGTGTGTGTGTGTGTGTGTGTGTGAATGATTGTCTTCCTTCTTCCTGTGCTTAGAGAAAAGCCATCCTCTCCTACTGGTTAGGTTTCTCTTCATTTGTAGCTGGGTTTTTTTGCTTGTTTGTTTGTTTTTTTTATTGAAAAAAAAGGTTTCCGCCTCCTCCCAGCCTCCCATTTCCCTCTCCCTCCTCCCACTTTTCTCCCCCTCCCCCCACTCTTCTCCCCCTCCCTCTCCAGTCCAAAGAGCAGTCAGGGTTCTCTGCCCTGTGGAAAGTCCAAGGTCCTCCCCCCTCCGTCCATATCTAGGAAGGTGAACATCCAAACTGGCTAGGCTGGGTTTTTTGTTAACCCATATTCATTGTTTCAAAATCCCATTCGTTTCTATTTCCCCTTCCTTTGCTTCAAGAAAACATTTTAACTCCCCCTTTTTCCTTATAAAAATGTATGTTTACATTGCACCAGCTCACACCACAATGGGCAGAATTCTCACTATTCATAAATAAATATTCAAGATAAGGAAAAAGCAGAGGATCTTGTTATTCTTAATAAGGTAGTAATAGTCTATACTGTTTTCCTTTCCTATTGCTGTGACAAAACATGGACCACACTGACTTTGGGAAGGTATGGGTGTAAATAAACCCTTATATTCTCATGTCATGTCAAAGTCCATCACTAAGGGAAGTCAGGGCACTCACTAAAGCAGAAACCATAGAGAAATGTTGTTACTGGCTTTCTGAGCTACCTTTTGTACAACCTAGGGATGGCACTACCCTCACCAGGCTGAATCCTCCCTCACGAATAAGCCCCAACAGACACGCCCTTAAGCCACTATAGTGGAGGTAATTGCTCAACTAAGATTCCCTCTATTCAGATTTTCTTAGCTTTGTGTCAAGTTGACAAAACTGACATCATCAAAATTCTAAGAAGTGAGCAAGAAACTACAGACAATAAATATTTTTTAAAACTGGATCTTGGGCTAGAGAGATGACTCAGTGGTTAAGAGCACTGACTGGTCCTCCAGAGGACCAGAGTTCAATTCCTAGCACCCCACATGGCAGGTCACGACTGTCTGTAATTCAAGACACTTCACACAGATATACATGAGACAAAACGCCAATGACATAAGATAAAAAGAAAGACTAAAAAAAAAAAATTAAAGGTGTATCTTTTATTTTGCAGAACATTTATAGAGAGGGTAGTAAACTTATTTTCACTGCTGAGGTTTACATGCCGACATGAGGAAAATCAATCTTTATTCAGACCATAGTTATTAAGAGGGAGACCAAGAGACTTCCGAAAAGTGAATTAGGATTCTTCCTTGAAGAATAAGGGCTCATGGGAGCAGCAAAGCAGCCTCATCGGACAAAGTATCAAACACATTTATAGACAGAAATGATGCCTTCTGACTTTGGGAAAGATGGGCATAAAGACTGCCTGAGATAATCACCAATTATTACATTCCAGAATTAACCTTGAGCTGATCTTTACTGATGAACCAAATCTCCAAGTTGGGAGAGGTCTTGACAGACAGGAAGGTGAGCAGGCAGGATAAGGCAAACACCAGGGTTACGCCACAATAGTGAGAGTTTTAAGTGAATAAATCCTTAATGTGAGCCAGAATGTATCACTGACACTTAAGAATCATCAAAGGAACCATGAAAGTGTTTTTTTTTTTAAATTATGTTCAGATGGTGTGAAATTAGCAAACATATATTTTCTTCTGTGCAAACCCAGAGCATTGTATGGGGTGAGTTAATGCTAAATGTATACTCTGCTTTTCATTGTTCTGAGTATTCAGTTTGAAACCATCCTGCTAAGTCCTACACTGACACCCTAACGGCCACTCTAAATAATGGTGACCTTAACTCCTATTTTTGAACGTGTGCTTTATTGAAGGACTGGATACAGAGACACTCATCCTCCACCACTCCAGGCCTCCCAGTTTACTTGCTGTGACTGGGTAAGTGATCCATTTCTTATTTAAAATCATCAGCTCCTTCCTTTCCACTCTCCCTGCATGACGATTATAGTGAAAATGCCTTTGATAACAAAAGTATGGGTGAGAATTCCAACAGGTGTAATTAATGTCAAGTGCTCCAGCAAGTGGCTTTGCTTTCCTGCTGTCTTCTCCACCTGCTGCCTTCTGTGACTGCCTTCTTCAGGCTGAGTCCATCTGCTGGAAATGAGCATTCAAAATTCATCACTTTCTATCCGGAGAGGCACCTGAACCCTCTTCTCTTCTTAAGTGAGCCCTCAGAGCATCACTTCATCGGCACAATTAGTTAAGTGTTGAGATGCCATCGGAAGCAAGCACACAGCTTCCCCGTTTGCTTTCAGTATCTCAAGGTGGATTACTGCTGACCCAAGAGGTGGTACAACACTAGAGAAAAGAATCCCACTCCCATGCTTTATGTGCAAGTAAAAACTTTAGGAAACAATATTGCCGTCACACAGGTTAAATATGTAGAAGAACATTTATACACATATATGAACATACACACCACCACCACCATTTAAAAAAACGTTTCCTACTAGATGGAATGATGACACATTAGGTAGCAGTGCAAAGTCACAGAAAGAATTTTCCTGGAACCACTTCTGCCCCAATGAAATTTTGATATTAATGAGGAAATGAAAGGCTGAAATTATTGGTAAAACAAGGTAACAAAAGATAGAGAACAGCAGGGCATAAAAGAAGGTACATTTAAATTTTTTATGGTATTTATCTGTGCACATTACTAGCTGTCTGCCAGTGATCGCAGCTAGATGCCATGAAGAAAAGCAGGGTGGAAGGTAATTAAATACATAAATGATAATTGAATGTGCCTATCCCCTAAAGACTGTAGGCAACTTCAAAAAATTCTGAGTTGCCATGGCTTAAAGCACACACACACACACACACACACGCACACCAGTCATGAAAATTTACTTATGATGGTGGAGTATGAGCTAGTAAGGCAGATATATAAGGCAGGTAACAGAGAGAAGATACAGGAAGGCTCTCAATATTTAACAAGCATGAGAAGCATGTTCCCTATTCTAGTCTTAAGCTTAGTTTTCTCTGACATTTAGTGAAGAAAACTATCATGATAGGTATTCTTTGTGAACACTCAAAAGGTCTTGTTCTATTTTTATTCTATGGAAAATGGAGTGATTTTATGATGTTTACCTATGCTTTAACTTTATTATTTCATAACTAGAGCAGCAATAACAGTCCTGCTAAGGATAACATGACTACAGTTTTCACTACAATATTCCTAATGCCTAGTGCATGACTCATGATAGGTTATTACCAAATAGCTATTTATGTGGGATTCCCTTCTGTAATGCTGTAAATACTATTGGTTAATGAACAAAGCTACTTTGGGCCTATTGCAGTACAGAATAGGGTAAGGCAGAATATTCCAAGCAGATAGAGGAGGAGAGAGTAGGTTGAGTCAGGGAGAAGCCATGTAGGCACCTCAGAAGACAGATGCCAGTTGGAACCTTATCCGTAGACCACAATCACATGGTAATACACAGATTAATAGCTCCTTTAAGAAAAGGCTTACTGAAAAACCATAAGAAAAGGTGGTTTCCTGGTCCATGCTGTCAGCTCCTCTTTCAGGAGGCCTAACACTTGAATGTGTTTGTGGACAGTTGTGATACAAGTTACTTGACGGTAGCATGGGCCAACTGATTACCAGAGTCGAGGTGGTAAGAATGGCTCCCACCCAGAAGTCTCAGAGGCAGTAAACAGACCTCCACCATATTGGACTGGGCGGGGCCAAAAGGCTAAACCTCCTTAGTCCTAGCCACACTGCTTAGCATTTTAAGAAGTGATCCTGGATGGAAAAAAAAAAATACAGATATACAATAGGACAGATTCAAACATAAAAGACCTCTAAAAGAGACACATTGTGTTTTAAAAATGTATATAGGCTTGGGAGAGAGAAGGAAAAGAGTATAGAGAGTTATAAAGAGAATTAAAGTCTTTGAAGAGATAGTAAAAATAATGTAAAAGAGTACAGACCATTGTAGGTTAAAGGAGTAAAGATAATAAAATAAATACTAAACATGTAGAGAAAGTAATATATCAAGAAAAAATAAACCACTTAATAAGGATGGAAAATAAACAGAGAGTATGGATTATATGTATTATTGTGTTTTCTTTAAATTTTTTGACTACGAATGAGCTAAGTACAGAGAGATATTTCATTGTACAGGCTGTTAAGCTAAAACAAGATACATACTTTAAAAGTATCTTGACTTCAAAATTTGAGTTTAAGGATATGTTACTTTGAAAAAAGAGGTTCTGCTTGGTTTCAACAGGGGATGAGAATCTATGGATTCCTTCTAGACTAATGTGGTTTGAAGGACCAAGATCATCTGAAAGATCTCCGAGAACTTCAAAATTACTTCTCCCAACAAAAAGCAGGAAGCAGTTTGGAGAGAACTATGACTACATTCCCAAATATTGCTCATAAATGTTTATTTACATTTAAAGGGATTTATGCTATATGAATACTTTGCATTGGCATGAACCTTGGTTTACTGTTACAAATCTGAGATCAGTTTTGATATATGTATATTTCTGCTCTTGATTGGGGTACTGTGTTTGTGCAGCTCATTAAAAATATAATGCATAATTAAGAAATATAGGTTAATAGTCATCAAATCTATAATAATCAACCTTGAAGTCATGTTAGGTTTTCTAGATATACAGAGATATATTTTAGTTAGATAGATAATCTTCATCACTTTCAAAGACTACAGAATATGTCACTTAAAGGTTATAAAAAAAAAAACCTAAGGACTTTTCATGACAATGAGACACATCTCCTTATAGTACCAATTACATTAAAAGGAAGATGGGCCTCAAAGAGGCTCCTAATGAGATTGTTAGCCATTTGTGGAAGAAACTGCTTTTTTACTGTACTGCTTGATGGTATGCTGTATAAACTGGACATGCAAGACCCACCGAAAAATGACTGCTGAGGTTGCCTAAAGATAAGACATTCCTTCAAGGTTCCTGCTTCATGAAAGAGTCTGTTACACACTCTGGAGGATATAGAAGAAAATTACTGACAAACTGCCAATGAAGGTTAAGAAGTCTTTCAAATTTCATGTTTTATGGAGAAGTCTGCCAAATATTATGGGCCTGTAGACCAAAGGTGGATGCCCTAATGTTACAGAAGATTTTGGGGTGACTGTCCAGTCAGTGAGATGTCTCTGTTAATTATATAGTTTTGGAA
>NC_022034.1:36527909-36559220 GCF_000317375.1 Microtus ochrogaster | reverse complement strand
GTGTTTGTGCAGCTCATTAAAAATATAATGCATAATTAAGAAATATAGGTTAATAGTCATCAAATCTATATTAATCAAGCTTGAAGTCATGTTAGTTAGGTTTTCTATATATACAGAGATATATTTTAGTTAGATAATCTTTATCACTTTCAAAGACTACAGAATATGTCACTTAAAAGTTATAAAAAAAAACTATGGACTTTTCATGACAATGAGACACATCTCCTTATAGTACCAATTACGTCAAAAGGAAGATGGGCCTCAAAGAGGCTCCTTATGAGTTTGCTAGCCATTTGGGGAAGAAACTGCTTTTTACTGTACTGCTTGATGGTATGCTGTATAAACTGGACATGCAGGACCCACCAAAAAATGACTGCTGAGGTTGCCTAAAGATAAGACATTCCTTCAAGGTTCCTGCTTCATGAAAATCTGTTACACACTCTGGAGGATATAGAAGAAAATTACTGACAAACTGCCAATGAAGGTTAAGAAGTCTTTCAAATTTCATGCTTTATGGAGAAGTCTACCAAATATTATGGGCCTGTATGCCAAAGGTGGATGCCCTAATATTACAGAAGATTTTTGGGTGACTGTCCAGTCAGTGAGATGTCTCTGTTAATTATATAGTTTTGGAAGTTGGTTACAATTTACTTCCTATTTACTTAGATAATATTATATCCTTCTGGGGTCTTTGTGGAGTTGAAGAACGGATAGTTATAGTTTTCCTTAGTTATGATAAAAGAAGATTAGATATAAAATTTTAGACTCACAAAAATAGAATAGATAATAGCGTATTTTCCTTAATTTTTCAAATGTAAATAGACTAAATATTGTAACTGTGATTCTTGGTTGATAAATGTTTGTTATATGTAATCTTACTATGTTAAAGTTAAAACCTTCCTTTTTATTTATACAGAAAAGGGGAGGTGAGATGGGATTTTCCTCTGTAGGCTGTGAATACTATTGGTTAATAAAGAATTTGCTTTGGGCCTATTGCAGTGCAGAATAGGGCAAAGAGAGAATTCCAAGCAGATAGAGGAGAAGAAAGTAGGCCAAGTTAGGAAGAAGCCATGTAGTCACAATAGGAGACATACCAGATGCCATATGGAATCTTACCAGTAGGTCACAACCACATTACAATTAATAGAAATGGGTTGATTTAAGATATAAGAGCTAGCCAATAAGAAGCATGAGCTAATAGGCCAAGCAGTGTTGTAATAATATAGTTCTGTGTGATTATTTCTGGTGCAGTGGCAAAAATGAAGAAACAGTCCTAATCAACAAGGTATAAAATAAAACACAGCTTTGTACAAAGTTGTTAAAAATCTAGAATTTAAAGCTGATGCTCTCTTGCATTAAACTCTATGATTTGCTTAATTCTATTTGAGGATTTTGCTGCAGACACAGTGGACTATGTATGATCTCTTGGCATTTACCATTATGGTTTACCTACAGTTCTTAAAATGTCCAGTGTAGCCTTTCTGGCTCTGAGTATCACTTCAATCACAGTTTCAATCGAGTTTCTTTTTAAAAAAAATAAAATAAAGAAAGAAAAATCATGAGAAAACACTTGAACATGAGGTGATCCATTCCAACATCAACCAGAGGATACAAAAGACAATCACCAACAGTCATGAAATCTACCACAGATAACCACATTGGAAGTCAAATTAGTAAGGTACATGATTAGTAGTCAGTCTCTCCATACTGCCCTGACTACTTCAAAAGAAAGGTTCAAAACCATCATTCAAATCAAAGATCTCTTCTGTGGGTTAGTGAGTCAATGTGGAGCAGAAGGAGACACTTTGTGGCAACTGGGTTCCAGAAATTAGAAAGCAGGAGGACCTCAGCATCTCAAGGCTATTCCCAGGAAGTATTTCCTTGATCAATTGAAACTGGAGTATTCATCAAAGGCAAGGTTTTTAAAATTGCTACCATTCTCCACTTACCAGTCAACCACAGGACCCAGAAATATCACCTCTGATAATTAAACTTTTAAAAACCTTGATTTGCATATGTCAACAAATTACAGCCAAGAAATGAATAAGTTGATTTTTTTATCAGCTCTTCCCTGGAAATGAAAGACCAGCTAGCAATAGACACTCACCCACACTTTTTTTCCTTAGCCTCACAAAACTACATTTTAACATTTTAAACATTTAAGAATACTTTTAAGCCCTTTAATTAACTTGAATGCATTGTACTTTATGACAATAAATTCAAACATAGACTCACTAAGAGATTCCAAACAAGTTAGATGTGAATTCATTCGAGGACAAGTTCACATCTACTTGGGGTGGGGGGGGAAGAATTAATCATAGACAAAGTGGCCTTTGAAATCTCCCTTGAGAACTAGATAGCATTCTGATAGAGAAGATGGGGAAACTTCAGAAGCAGGAAACAGAATTAACAAAAGCTCCTAGGTGGATAATTTTAGATATAATGCAGGGATCTTGTTCAATGAAGACCAGGATATGAGAAGGACAATAAAATAGGTAGCGATGGAAAGGAATGGTGCACATCACACAGAGGCTTGCATATTTGGATGAGGACTGTGAATGTATTTTTGGCAACTCTGAGGGAAAGGGAAGTCTCTTTTTACCACAACGTGAGGGAAATTAACCTGGTAAGAGGCATGATGATAGCAAAGCTTATAGTCTCAGCTGTAATCTGGCAAACTACCTCTTTATATGGGAATAAGTTCAATCGTGTGTGTCACCTGAGACTGAAAGTTGGCTTTTACTGGTTACCTTTTTAATCTTACTAAGAGTAGCTAAATCATGTGAGCCTAGCTTTGATTTTCGCTATATCTGGTTATCTGAACATCTCCCTGGATTCTACAGCTGCCCAACTGACTCTGGTGAGGTTCTCAGCAAATGGTAAAGGGTGAGCATGATATAAAAAATAAGGCAAAATACTATATGTGCAATATGTTCTATGGAAGACATTCTAAGCATAGAATGGAATAAAAACATTCTACATAAAAGACTGACAGCTTAAACAGGTAGCCAATAGACTAAGGAATAAAATTGTTTTTAGTGATGAATTGAAGCCAGGACTCAAATTTAAACAAAAACAGAAAGTGAGTTATAGGTTCAGGGTGAGAAAATGAGCAGAAGGGATCAAACCGGGGCCTGGTTAATGAGACCAGGAATCATATTTGCTCAGATCTGTTAGGTAAGACTTGGATTCAGGGCTTACTGTTTTAAATGTGGGCTGGCTTAGTTCCAGAAACAGAAGTGGAGCTGCATTTCCAGATGAGGCAGGGAGAGAAGGATGGGTACCATGCGAATGTGGGCACGGAGTAGCGGCTGGGCAGCACTCCAAAACCATTTGACATTTTCTCTTAAGAATTACTTTTTAAAATCCTTAATCAATTGTGGAGCTCTTACATATGCCCTTTCTATATCCCATGTCCTTTAGGTAATGAAATGAGGAAATTGAGGTGCGATATAGAGATGAGAGGGAACTTGAATCTGGATAGCAGAGATCACTTTTAAACAAAGATTTTATTCTTCAGAGCGGTAGGACTAAGAGTCAGATAAAAGCCATCGGATGCCACTCACGCAGGCCTATGACAGAACAGAACACTGCTGACCTTGTTGATTGCCTCCAATTAAATCTAATGAACCTCAAGGTAGAAGAGGCAATGTGTAAAAAAAAAAAATTGTGGATAAATGGACAAGGGTACTAAAAGCAAAAAAAAAAAAAAAAGACTTTAAAACTTCTAAAGCTTCTAAACTACTAGAATAAAGAAGATGGAATTCAAAGGTGGAGCTCTTAAAACAAACAAAGCAAAATTGATGTAGGTAATTTCTGCTGCTACCACAATGCATTCCTTATAATCACATTATAAAACCACTTGCATTTTCCCCAAGGACTAATTTTTTAATTGGATGCTGTGTTCCTGGACAAGGATTCATTTTGAAATAAATCATAGACATGATCCACAAAATTTTATAAAGGCAAAGACAGCATAAAGTTCAACCTCTACAATAACTTAGACAATCACCATTTTATCCTGATCCCATAAAATGGATAGAAATGGATTTTACATTGTGATTACAGAGGCGACCAAAATTCTCAGTGTGCTGCATACAGCACTCAGGATCCTAATTTAGTTGACATATAAATTTGGCTAGCATAAAATAAATCTCCTCATAATAACCTTATTTAAATACTCCACCATAAATACTTGACTACCTTTCTTACAATTCACACAATTGTTCTGGAAAGATAACACTTGAACTTGGAAGTCTGATGGGCCCTAATTTTCCTTGGATATTTACTTTTTGTTCACATTTTATACACTAAAGTGTTTGCTTTGATACATCTCTGTTCTAGCCAGTGATTGAGGATTATTTAATAATTGTGAGTTTCAGTATGAATAAACGCTTGAAGACTCATCTATCAAAAGCATGGTTCCCAGTGTAATTCACAGAGAAGGAGCTTTTGAGCTCTGCCCTAAGCAACGGCTTAATCCACTGATGGACTTAGAATTGAATGGACTAATGGGAAAGCCAAGAACTATGGAAAGTAAGGCATTGGAGGATGCAGTGTTTTTAGGCTATACCTTCAAACCCCAGATGGTTGACCTGGTGTGTTTCTTTGCTTCCCAGCTGCCATGAGGTGATCAGCTTTGCTCTGCCATGGCTTTCTGTCTTGGTACCATAGCAGCCCCTTGCCCTCGGTTCCAAGTGACCACGAACTGATACTACTAAAACCACAAAAGAAAACAAGTCCATCTTCCTTGGTACTTTTTTTCCTCAGGTTTTTGTCACTCAGGTGAGAAGTTAGCGAACACAACACTCATAACAATGCTCATTTTAAAACTCATTTAAAAATTAAGTATAACTACTTCGTTTATTCTATAACTGAGAGAATAGAAGGAAATTGCTGCTGTCCCCAAACAACTAAAGGGGAGAACCAGGACTCAAACCCAGCCTCTAAATCTCTGTTCTATACTGCCTGTCTGGACACTTACTTTTTCTCTCTAAGCTTGCCTCTGGCAAGAGGGTGCATTCACCCCAATGACATCCATGCTAGTTCAAAGCTGAGATCATTCATCTCAAAGAGTTGCTCCAACTTTTCTTGTGAGACTTTGGCAAATTTTACCTTTGCTTCTAAAGTTAACCTCTTCTCTCTTCTCTTTCCTTCCTCCAAAACATTCACAGTTACCTGGAAGGTAACAGTGAGTCACAGGAAGGCAGCCTAAAGAATGTGTCTAGCAACTTAAGTTGCGTGGGCCACACAAATACTCAGCCCGGGTTGGCAGGGTTCTTCCTGTAATTAACGCATAAGCCTCACTGCCTCTACATAGGGTGAATAATCAACCTCCCTCTACATACTGTCTTCATAAAGGATGTGAATGCCACCCACCACTGCAAGCTTCAGCTATCAAGAATGAAATAACAAAGCTGGTGAGCATGAAAAAAGTGAAATGTCATTGTCATCCAGAAGTGGAGGGCAGAAAAGAAATAAGCAACAGTAAAAGCAGAAATTCCTCGTAACACACCAAGTCTTCCAGAGGACTTATAACTCTAGCAGACAATAGAACTGAAAATATAAATAAGCCTATAAAGTACTGAGGGGAAAGAACTATTGATGGTTAAGCAGCTCTGTAAACAGAGATAAGAAAATGGAAACAGATCTTGACTTTCAAAGGATGATGGTTAGATGTGTCCTTGGCAAACTTACTAAGAGCTCCATCCAGAACTGTACTTCAGACACGACACAGATTCTAGTCTGCTGTGACTCCTGGGACTTTATAAGAAATATCCCACCAAATAAGATGTAGTCTAAGAAGGATAAAATTCATACTTCCCTGCCTTCCATAATAAACAGAATTTGAAAATACACTAAAGGTTGGGTGAGTTTGATACTGTAACTTGTTTTCATTTGGAGTTAATTAAATAAGATATTTACATACTGATTTTCTCAAAAGCAACTTTAGGATGCCTCTGATGAATGTTTTATTTTTACTAACACCAAATTCAAGAGACGAATAAAGAAACAATATAAACAAGCTGCAACAAATATCTCTTTAAAACACACCTGTATATTTCATATGCAAAATGACATGTATACAAAAGTTATTACAGATGATATATCTTTATCTCATCGTATGTAATTAAAGTAGGAAAGTAATATTTAATTCTTGGTCACTTCTACTGGTACAGGGTTGTAATCCCATGTATCTGAGACACTGAGGTAGACTGACCTCAAGTTCAATGCCTGCCTGCGAGTTTGAGGCTAATGTGGCCCAATATAAGTGATCTCAAAATAAGAAGTAGGAAAAGGAGTTAGGGATGTAGTTATGGTGATCTGTACTTGCCTACTATATAGGAGACACTGCCTTTACCCTACTACATTAATATCACTAACATAAATTGTGAATATTAACAAATATCTAAACTGTATGTATAATTCTACCTAAGATAACTTATTATGCATCTGTTAACTTCATATACATAAAAATAAGCATAGATTGACATTATAAGTATAATAAGCATCTTGGTTTTGTGGAAAAAAATATCAAAGTCACTCATTCTAAAACAAGGGCAGTATTTTTCAAAACACACTTTCACTAAACAAAGACAAAAGGGTTATTGTTCCTGGGCTAGCAATAAAGAATTTTTTGTTCATTGTTTATTGTGTCATAAACCAGATTCTAAAACTCCTTTCTCTGAAATGTAATGGAACTATGAGGAATATGAGCCTTTTAATGTATTCTCCATTTTCCCTACATAACCCTAAGCAGGTCATAAATCTAAGTACACTCTCTTCAGATCACTTTCATTATTTTCATATTGACAACATATTTAAAATCACATCACACCCTATTTTATATTCTTTTTTCTTTTATATATTGCTCCTGAGTATATATGTTTATTTCCACCTAAGAGACCAGCAGCCTCTATAGTAAGTTAACCTGTTATCCCAAAAAGAGTTTTGAATTTGGAGAGTTTTAAGACATACTAAAATAAAATCCTTAATATCCCTGAAGAGATAAAAAAAAATAATTATGGACAAAGGAAATCTTAGAAATTTCATTTAAGGACTGCATGAATAATATTTCAACAGCTTATCTCTGTGTGGAGGAGAGAGAGAGAGAGAGAGAGAGAGAGAGAGAGAGAGAGAGAGAGAGAGACATTTACAGAAGCTAAGATAGAGTGCAATGGGATGAGGCATAACAAGAAAAATATGAGAGATCACGTAAGTGGCAAGTACCTGCCTGTAAACCTTACATTGACATTACAATTTGCTGTGCAGCTCCTACTCATGGGTATTCTATTATTGAAGTGTTCAGCAACAACATCAAGTGAACTAACCCAAAAGGAAATTACGGAAAGTAGAAAAGTCTTTAATCCTATTTATTGAAAATGTTCAGTCCTCTAATAAAAACAAAAACAAAAACAGAAGGCAGATGTTTCAGTGCCACACATGCTAAGCATCAGTGGCCACTTCTGGTTCAAGGTACCAACTCTCCAAATACAACCTTGACCCTCAAAATAAATGGTTTTCAGAAGGCACCTAATGTGAGCATTTTCACAAGCAAGTATAGCTCAAGTGCTTACATAATCAGAACTCTATTAGGGAATTTGTATTTGCATATGCCTACAGACATGAAATGTTCAGAAGGGGTTCCGAGTAGAGCAGGGACTGCATTATGCTGAAAAATACCCATAATAACATGCTGGCAATTGCCCTTGCATTGTTCACATTTCTTCTAAAGCACTTTTCTAGCCCTTGAGCATATGAACTTTAACAAGTTTGATTATATCCACAAATGTGTTTAATGAATCAGGAATAATAGGACTATGTAGCAAGCAAGACTACATACAGTTTAAAGTCTTATTTTTGCTGTTTTTTTAGTAAATGGCACATGAGAGAGCACTCCATGCATTTATAGCACTAGGTTTTTGGTGTTTTTTTTTCTTGCTTGTCACTGGAATATAACTCTCGGATTTACAGTTGCCAGCGTAGTTCTGATCACTAAGAGTAACAGCGACAATTGTAGGCCATGGAACTGTACAAGAGGAATGACATGTATACATCCCCTGCTCTACTTCACTGTAGCATATGCTGTACACCAAGGAGTGTGCAAAAAACAGTCATCTTAAGTGGTACCATTTGAGACAATTTTGACTCTAAACATGACTTCAGTTAAATACAAGTTTTGGTCTACGTTGACTCCGAAATCCCCCGATATTACTGCCTAGGCTGGCAAGCCTCAAAAGCACTTTCAGTGTGAATGATCATATAAACATAATGCAGTCCTCATCACTCTTTGATGTGCTTAATCATTGGTGTTCCCATTCATCAAAGAAGATAATCTACATTTCAATTTTCCAGGTGATAGACACAGGAGAATTCATAAAGCAAAAGGGTGCTACACTACAGTGCTTAGTGTCCCAACTGTCAAAAGACAGAGAGCTCAAACTCATTCCGTCTTTTCAGAGCCACTATATCCCAGAGAAGACACGTTAGCAGAAAATGTCCCTTTAGCCCTAGACTTCTTTACATTATCACAATACAATGTGGTTTGAAATGTTGCCTGCATATTTTCCTGCTTTGAAGCATGGTTAATCATTGATTTAAATAAATATGCTTATATTTTAAGAAATAAGGTTATTTTGGTAATGTGTTACTTCTAATAGTGGGGAACTATAGAACTTCTAAAAAAATATCACTTGTTTAACACAATTCAAATTACATAAATATACTTATGGATACCTAAATTTAAACAAAAAGAGTGTTAGGAACATAAGAGCTGCTGTTACAATTACAGACCTCCAAAATAAGCAGAAATATAAACAGAACTTACAATTAAAGGTATTTGCTCAAATTAATGTTTGCGCTGTATCTTATAAATATAACAACAAATGAGAATATTTTATTTGTTTTAAATACATATTGATTGGTTTTAATTGCAACCATGTTCCTAATGCATTTTAATTGAATTTCATGGAGCAAGGTGCTAAAGATGCAAAATTTAGTGTTAAAAAACCACTAAAAAAGTAGTTTTCATGAGAGATTTCTGAAAACATAAGAAACATTACATCAATGGTTTGTCTACGTATATCTGTATGTATGTATGTGTGTATGTGTGCATTTGAGACAGGTTCTTCGTATTTAGTCCAAAGTTGCATGAAACCCTAAATTCTCTAGCCGTAGCCTCCCACTTAACTGGCTGGTAGGCATGAAAATTGCATGGCTTTCTGACTTTCTAGATTTTAGTTAAACATAAGTTGTTGCGGGAGGTCCTTCCGCTCCTCCAGCCTATAGCCGCTGAGATACCAGCCCATTGGGGTGTGGTCTCTCTCCCTTTAAAAAAGCGGCCACTTCCTTCTCTCTCTCTCTTCACTTCCTGCTCGCCGGTGACTAGACTCCCTTCCTGGTTGTACAGAGGGCTGACGGTGATCTGTAAGTTTTTTCCCCTTTAAATAAATACTACCCTATTAATCATAATTCCAAACTGCTGTGGCATTGTTTGTGACTTACGCCTTCAATAAGTAAAATATTTCTATTGGTGCTATTTTTCTATATATGAAAATCTTTCTGTACAGTATCTTACATTGTCACTATCTAAATTGGTCCCATTTTTCTAAACAAATGTTTTATTATAAACAGACACTTAATAGTAAAGTTCTGGAAGATTTGGTTGGTTTTGTTTTGTGTTTGTTATCTTTTGTTTGTTGTTGTAGCCATTTCAGTGCCAAGGCAGGGCCGTGACTCCTACCAACTGCCCTCACCTGTTGTAGAATATTATTTTAACTATGTAAAGATATGTTACTTCTTTTGATGTGGAATATTACTTTAACCATGTAAAGGTGTGTGACTATTGTTTGTGTGGCATTTGTTTAATTATGTAAAATGTATTGCTAGTTCACATTACCTGCATAAGGCATCTGATTGGTCTAACAAAAAGTTGAATGACCAATAGATAGGCATGAGAGCGATAAGTGGGGCTGCCAGGAAGAAACAATAAACAAGAAAGTAAGAAAGTAAGAATGAGACAAGGAGGAAAGAATGAGGGACACACCCATGGCAAGAAGCCAGGTACATACCAGCTAGACATAGAGAAGCAGTCAAAGGAAGATATGCAGAAGTAAGAAAGTTAATAAGCCATGAACAAAAAAAGGTAGATAAAGAGAAACAGGTTAATTTAAATGAAAAGATTTAGCCAGGAACATGCTTAAGATAGTCTAAGCACTCAAAAATATTACTAAGTCTCTGTGTCTCTGTTTGGGAGCTGATAGGTGACTCAAAAGAAAAATCCTGGCACACTAGCCTCTTGTCTATTCACCTGCCTTAGCTCCCTGCCTCCACCTGACTCAGCCACCCACCTAAGCACCTTCCTCACTTACCTGCCTACCCACATGCCTCAGCCTCCGGCTACCCACTTGTCTTAGACCCCTGACTACCCACCTGCCTTAGTTTCCTGCCTACCCACCTGTCTTAGCCACCTGCCTACCCACCTGCCTTATTTCCCTGCCTATCCACCTTCCTGGGTAGCTGGAATTATTGTCATTCATTATCATATCTGGCTTCATGGAAGTATTTGCTTCATTTTTATTCTTTCTTGCTGGCTTAAAGGAAGAAAGTATCTTGATTCCTTGAGAAGAACATCAATACATATAACAGCTCTGATATACACATCGTTTTTCTCTTGATTTCACTTGCCAATGGATGGAATCCTTACTCGTAAGAAATGATGGGAATCTGTTGAGTTGGAACTAGAATGAAGAGATAGTAGCGGAGACTATTTCATGTTGAAACTTACTCAAGCTTTCCATCCAATACTAGACTGAAACACAGCACTGATACTCCATAACCCTGGTGCCAAAAGCCTTGATGACAGAGGCCCTTCTACTTGACTAGCAGATAGTACCCTCTTGTTGTGTTCCTTCTAGGCTCATAGAGGCCCATTCTAACACAGAGTTAAGTATGCCCTATAGCCTCTGTTTTATTCATTTTTTTTAAAAAAATATGCTTGTTTGCATTATTTTGCTCTTTATTTTTACAATCAAGGTCTTCTCATGTTGCTCAGACTGGCCTTTAAATTTCTGGACTCAAGAAACATCTATGACCTCCCTTACAAGTAGCTGGGCCTACTATGCATGTCCCTACACAAAGCAGTTCATTTCCCTGCAAGGATGTTAGTCCTGTAAGATAAGTGTCTCACCCTTATAACCAAATCTAATTTCAATTACTTCTAAAATGTTCTACCTCCAAATAACTGAGAAGCTGGATTCAATGTGTGAAATACCACACAAATCTCCAGGAGCAGATATTATTTCCTGCAAAATAATTCCTCTCAACAAGTTAAAATAGTGCAACAATAAGTAATAGCAGAATGGGATAGATATTAAGTCACTTTCTCCTCAAGCTCTCTTGAGAATGCTTGACTTCACGCATAATGCTAAACATGCAGATTCAGCTTCAGGTAGGGAGGGCCACAGTTACATCAAGAGGATGTGGAAGTCTCCCATAAAACTTGCAATGTATTATTACCTCTGACTTACCTGCTAGAGCCTCCCTCTAATTTTGAAAAGAAAAATCAAGAATCACTGATAGTAAATTAGAATTCTTCACCTGTTTCTCTTCTCATACTAGTTGAGCTACAGACCCTGAAGGTTGTGGAAGGACACTCTCTTTTCTTCTGTTCTTGAGGGTGGAAGCAAAGTCTGATGGAATGAGACAAAAAACAGCTAGGCAGGAAAGTTCCTTCTAGATGGTAAGAGCCACAATCTGAGCCTCCAAAGGGCAGAGCTTGAATGTTTAAACTCAAATGCTCAGCTTCTACTGGGAGAGGTGTAGTTGGAACTTTCTGTTCTACCTAGTCGTGCAGCCATTAAGTCCCCAAAGAAACACACAGAGGCTTATATTAATTATAAATTGGTTGGCCTATAAGCTCCTGTTGTCTGTCCTGCCTGGTTCCCGCAATCGTTAAGTCCCAAAGAAATCACACAGATGTCTACATTAGTTATAAACTGATTGACCCATTAGCTCAGGCTTCTTATTAACACTTATATCTTATATTAGCCCATTATTCTTGTCTATACTAACCACAAGGCTCAGTACCTTATTCAGGGAGGTAGTCACATCTTACTTCTTCTGTGGCTGGGCCAGGACTGCCAAATCTGCTTCCTTCTTCCCAGAATTCTCCTGTTCTTGTTGCCATGCCTCGACTTCTTGCCTGGTTGTCCCGCCTATACTTCCTGGCTGGCTACTGGCCAATCAGTGTTTATTTAAAATATAATTGACAGAATACAGACCACTGTCCCACACCAAGTTCATACTTATTAACTATCTTTTACAACTTAAATTTACCCATAATTCTTGTCTATGTTTAGACACATGACTTGGCACCTTTTTTCAGTAAGGCACAATCATCTTGCTTCCTCTGCATCTGAGTGGTGACTGACTCTGACTTTCCCCTTTCCAGGATTTTCCTAGTCTGGTTGTCCTGCCTATATTTCTGTCTGGCTACTGGCCAATCAGCATTTTATTATACCCATAAGAGTGAAAAATCTTTACACTGTACAAGAGCATTACCCCAGAGCAGGCAAGTGCCACTTCTGTGATGTCTGTTCAAGGACTGATGTTCTCTGTCTCCCAGTAGCCCCAGTATTAGAAAGTGCATCTCTGTGGTAGATGGAGTGGGAGTTGATTGCTTTAAATTAGCACTTTATCCCAGAAGAAAGAAGGGAAGGAAATGGAAACAACATAGAGATCTTTTAGGAAATTCAAAACTTAGGTTACAGAATTAAAGTGGTTTACTCTATCAGTTTTTCTTTTCTTTCAAAGGTTTGCATTACCAGTGTGTGTTCTGTAGAGTTAGCAAAAATTCTGGAGGCCTGCCTATAATTCCAGTTCATTTTCCTTTGTAGAGTTTTATCAATTACACAATCATCAGCTATAATCTGACAGTTCCTTTTTGTCTTTTGTAAGCCATCTGAAAATGCAGAATAGACAAGTTCCTTGAGCAAAACATGTAAAATTCCAACAGCAATAGTTTTACGAACATAGTGAAGATTTTGAAGTTCCTTATAAAATTGGGATCTAAAATTGAAAATTTTACTTAAAACACATTTACACTATCATGTATTTTGCATTACACCTCTTTTAAGAAACATAGTTTAATGATATTGATTACAGATGACATGTAAGGGAGAATAGAATGCAAATACAATTTCAAAAAAAATAGCAATGTGTGCCACTTACCACATCAATAAAAGATTCTCATTAAAAACATTAATTAAATATAAAGCTATTTTTAATTCCAAGAGAAACACTTTGCTTACCAACCAAATTACTCATTAACCTAGGAGAAAAATAGAGAATCAGTTTGAGTAGATAGCTCTCCATTTATTATACAAATAAGGCTATAGCGGTTCATACTGATTCTGAAATAACTTGTTACTAATTGTATTATTCTCCAATGCCATAATAAAAATTGAATGAACTTGATAGTGGCATAAGGCAAACATGCAGCTTCAGGAAATACTATAATATCAGAAACAGATGTTATTATGCATAACTGTCTAATAAGTTAAGAGCGAAATTGTGCTGAAGGCTCACTCATCTATAGTAGATTTTCATGAACTAACCTAACAGAAATTGGGATTAAATACTCCAAATATGGTTTCATATAATTTGAATTACACTTAATCTTGAGTTTCATTTTTGGTACAGCTGATGAATTATCCCAAATTCAATTGCTGGTTAGAAGCCATTCACTTGCACAGACAAGACAAGGCTAGTCATGACAATTATTTATAGCACAGGAAGGACAGAAGGAAAAAGTGAGACATGTGCAGCATAGCAGGCTATGTTGAGCCATAGTTGTTACAGTCATGTGTGACTTTAGCTACAACTACATCTCGGTAACTGAATCATAGCAAGAACTCAAGAACATATGTTCACCTCCAGACCACTGTGGATGAAGTTTGGATGCCAAACCTGAGACCAAAGGCCCTATATTTAATTTTAGTCAGAATTGCCTCCCTGTTTGAAGATCCACAGATTAAGATTTGAAATTAGCTCTCTTTGAGTCTTACCTCATAGTACCAAACATGCTAAAAAACGGAAGCTGTTCACATTAAAACTCTCAAAAAAGAGATCTTATTTAAGAATATTGAGCTTTCTTTCATTTTCTTGATTTCTAATATACTAAGATCCTAAACAATGAAAGTTGCTGGAGCCACTATGATCTACGATAGGCTTTGTTACACCCAGAAGTGACTGTGATCTATGATAGGCTGTGTTACACCCAGAAGTGGAAACTGTAAATATGTGTAATAAAGCAGCTCAATATGTTATGTTTAAAGTGATATCTTAAGCACTATTGACAAATAATGGAGAAATATCTGATTTTCGTATGCCAGCTCTATCCTACCAAACAATAGTAGCAACTTCCTTGGACTAACACTATTTAACTTGCTTTTACACACTTTGTGAAAATATCTAAAATATATACTTCTTCTGGTGTGATTTCCACTTAAAACATTTGTATGTGTGTTATATGTATGTGCATGTGTGATTCAATCTTTACCTTTTGTCTTTGTTCTGTTTTTATTTGTTTATTCTTGCTGAGTTTTTTTTTTATTGAAAAAATTTCTACCTCCCTCCCCCGCCTTTCATTTCCCTCCCCCTCCCCCTTCCCTCACTCCTTGTTGAGTTTTTAAAAAGACACAACCACTTCTAATATGATAAATATTTTTAATTGTTTCTCTTTGAATTAATGATGGCTCAGAGGTAAGCAGCATTCCTCACTGGGATTACAGGTACGGCTACCCTGCCCAGCGGATATGATTGTCTCTATAATGAAGCTTGATACTGTTTTTATCCCTAGATTTTTATTTTTAAAATACAAGGTAGGATGAAATTATATCTAAAAGGAAAGACATGATCTTAATTTATGGAATTCAGTGAAAGATTTTTAAAGATAATAAAACTTGGTGAATAAACCTAAGAAGTTGCTCATGACTGAACCTGATCTATATAAACAGTGAGCCTACATGACTGCCTCATAGGTTTTTTTTTTAAGCTGATACTATGCTTTCTTATTAATCAAGATGCTCATTTCTTATTGGTTGCAAATAACCTGTGACTGAGTAAGGTAAGTATGAATTTGTTCATTTTTAGGCAACTGTAGTGAACAGTACTGATAAGGAACCAAAAAAATAGAAGTGGGTAAAGTTGATGTAAGGCTTATCCTTTAAGGAGAGAAACAACTTCTAAAGTCTAAATTAATGATTAAGTGGGGATTCATACACTAGCACAGTGTTAGCCATGGGCTCTATGATCTGGAGGAGTGGTTTAGTTTTAAATCCTTCTAAGGCAGACAGTAAAAAACAAATAGTGATACATTTGCTTACATCTACAGCATGCAACCCAAAACAGGAGGAGTGTCCAGAATAAGAAAAACACAGATTATTTGTTTTTTTTTTTTGTTTTGTTTTAAACTTCCAACAAATGTTTCAAGAAAGTAGAGCTACCTCATAGGACTGCAGAGCAAACAGGAAATAAACCTCCCTGCAATCAATTATCACCTGCAAATATTTACCTAAGAAACCATTCAATGATATTTGGTAATTAAATACAATGAGACCAATAACATGGCCCTGGCCCTGGGATCAGAATGTTGGTTTGTGTTTGTTTCTGGCCCTCTAAAACTATTACTGAATCGCTCAGTATTTGATAAATAAGTGAAAACGGTTTTATCAAATGGAAATGTTATGAGACCTAAAAAGAATTTACAAAGTATTTTTTCCAGAAGTTTATTTGAATAACTAGAACTATGGAATAACCAAGGAGACTTAGTGTTCATTAAGCACAATTTTAACTTAAGTGGAGATACCCTACTGTCTTTTCATGGCCAAAGACTACCTCAGTATACCAACAGTGAGCTTGATACTTCATGCATTATGTCCTAAAATTTCCTTAACAATACAATGTTATGGGCATTCTTTCTGTTTGAAACATTTTGTAAATTCCTTAGTGGTGAACTAAGGAATAGGTGCAAGAACAGAGCTAAAGACATTAGTTCATATTCCTTTCATTGGAGAAATAAAGTAACAGTCAACTCTAGGGGGGAAAAATGATGTTTAAATACAGTCGAGTTATACCTTTCTTTGAGGATTTTCCAAAAGGACTCAAATACTAATGCACATCAAAAGAAATGAAAAAGTTTTGAGCATTGATTTACTATAGGATGAAAGCAAAAGTATTTGAGGAATAAGTAATAGCCATATTTAATAGGTGATTAGCATCTTGAAAGGATATAGAAGCACCGCTCAGGCTTACCAACTAGAGTTCAGAAATAACCATAAGCCTTTTCATAAGTCCAGTAGCTGTTAATGTATTATTGTAGTTTGTCAACTCTATTTCTTTCCAACCCTTTGATGGAAACACGTAATTATTAAAACTATCAAATTAAAAGCATTCGAATGAAAGCAAACTACAGTGTAAATTTGATAGTCATACATTTTGTAATACATATGGATTTGAACAATGCTATAAATTGGCTGCTTTAGGAGGGAAACAAAATAGCTAAGAGCATAGCTGTTCAAGCCTAACAATGGTTTAATAAGAGCACTCAACATGATTATTATATAAATAAGCACTCCTGCAGGAAAGAGCTGAGATGTGGTTACAATGGAGTCTTCAACAGTGAGTGAAACCTTCAGAACAGATGTCAGCCATTCTGAAGCTATGCAAGTTTGTTAATCTAAGCCATGGCTCATAGGATCACAGTGAAGAAGTCAGTGTTCCTCCACAATGACAAATCATGCCGTACAATTGCCTTCACCTTAGACTCCTTCTGCTGCAGCCAACAGAATACCAGCAGTAAGAACTTATCACATGCTACCTGTGGTGTGGCCTAAATGAAGTTAAATAAGGCATTCATGTAAAATATTAACCTATAGCAAAAATAACACCGAGCTCCAGAGTAAAATTCAGTCTTGTGTCAAAGAAAAAAAAACTCAATGAAAATAACTTATAAAAATATTTCCAACAGTATCTAATTGCTATGATTCAAGGTTTTACTCCAAAAGTGTATATTTTTAAAGACATTGTTTTAGCTCTTAAATATATTCTTTACTATCTATATTGCTTTCCTAAAAAAAAATTGCAGGTTGTTATTTTGCTGTTAAGTCTAATTGACATATGTCTGTTCTTGTTAATATTAGTTATTATTTTGATCATTTCCAGTTCTCCAACTTTCATTCCATTTCGAAAGTGGAAAATAAGTTCTCCCATTTTCATCAGTAAAAAATTTCAGATTATGAGGTTGTTGAGACAACTCTTTTAAGGACTCAGTGACAATTGCCAATACCAGAGGGATGTAATTTTAGGCAATGTATAAAATGATAAAGTTAACAAAAGTCAACTAGCCCTCCTATAGTGTCACATGTTGTTCTCATGCTCCGGGGTTGGTGCAGAGAACACTGAATAAAGTGAAGACAAATTAAAGCTGAAGCCCCAGGATAAAATCTGCAGATAAGCGCATGAGAACAGCAGAACCACACAGGAACTTTTCATGGGAGCATGCCTAAAATATGACAAGGGAGGAAATAATTAGCATCACAGATATGGAAGACAATTGCAAAGGCGTCTTCTCCAGGGCTTCTTTTATGCAGACATAATTCTAAACTCTGAAGCAGAGCAAGAAATGCTCAACGATATTTCAAGAGACTATGATTAGAAGAGAGCCCTGGGCTTAAAGGTCTCTATATATCAGAATGCATCGGATACATCACAATGTACCACAGAAGCATGCTGATTGATGCTGCTGTGATAGTCGAATACTGTCTCTGATTCCTCTTCATACGCATGTCTGTATAGCACATAGCTCTGTGAATGTCACCTGTGCTTCAGTATTTTTGTATGATTTCATTTCAGTAGTGTTTAGTTCAGCATCCTAAACTGGAACTTCTGACTCATAAACACCAAACTGGGAACATTCTAGGCCAGCCATCTACAGATTTATCCTGGGTGTTTTCCTAATGTGTTCTGTTCTGCCACTCTACTGTGTGTTCTAATAAGCAGGCTAGACCCATAACAACTAACAATAAAGACACAGTCTGATACCAGAAAACAATGTACTTCACCGGGTGTCAATATGTTTCTGCTAACTTGACTCCAGGTTACTGGCAGATTACTCAGTAGGTAGAGGCACTTGCTGGCAAGCCTTATGATGTATCTTTTGTTTTGTTTGTTTTTATTTTTGTCCCTGGAATGCTCATGGTTGGGGGAGAGAAC
Source organism: Microtus ochrogaster (assembly GCF_000317375.1). Lineage (NCBI taxonomy): Eukaryota > Metazoa > Chordata > Mammalia > Rodentia > Cricetidae > Microtus > Microtus ochrogaster. The sequence goes on along the minus strand of NC_022034.1, from coordinate 36,540,947 downwards.
CAGACAGCTGAAGGTGCCCTCTAATTTCCACATGTGCACTATGGCAGGCATGTGTGCATATATGAGCACTCCCCACCCTCCCCCCCCATATACAGTGAGCTATCTAAATGAATGGATGAATGAATAAATGTAATAGAAAACTTAAAGATAGTTTTGAGATTTTTCTAGGAAATGGTTGAGTAAATAGTAGGTGAGATTCTTCAAGAAGCTCAGAAAAGAAGGGACCCGAGACAGTATGATTAATAATACTGAATTCAGAATAATCCAGGAACCTGAGCTGGACTTGTATGACTGGAAACCTAAAGAAAGTCTAGCTACGGAGGCATAGGACTGTGTCCAAGCTTTCAGGCTTGTAGGATGTGACTTAATAGTGTTTGATCAAATCAGTTTCCTGACTCAAGACATTTCTTTCATGAAATAATAGAAATAACAAAAAAAAATGTTACAGCACATCATTTGTAGAAAACTATTGGCCATGTAAACCTTTGCTTCATTATAATTTATGTCTTGGTTTATTGTATAATGCTTATCCATGGGACAGATTTTAAAAGGATTAAAGCCACCAGCCTCATGCTGAGTTAGCATTTGTAGTTTGAGAATGTATTCCCTAGAGTGGAAGGATTATAAAAACATGAAATTGGCGCACTGGTGTTAGAAGAAAGAAAGAAAGAAAGAAAGAAAGAAAGAAAGAAAGAAAGAAAGAAAGAAAGAAAGAAAGAAGAAAGAAAGAAAGGAAGAAAGGAAGAAAGAAAGAAATCTCACCTTCAGGTCTATGCAGGGTAAAGAATTTCATAACCTCTGAACATTAACACCTCATATGCCATAAAGGTCTTTGTTTTATGGTTCCAATTTGGTGTGCTGAAAGACTTCATTAGGATTCGATGCTTACAGAACCCACTCTCTTGGCCATTTTGCCTACACCTTTTAGACTTTTGCTTACACTGTCAAGATCAACTGATTGATACTTCAAGAGTCCTGCCTGTTCTGGAAAAGAATGGGAACCATACTTCCCCTCTGACCCCCTGGCACCACTGACTAACTTTGTCTTACCCTAGAAATTCAGATTTTATTTCTTTGTAGATAAATGCCGTCTTTAAATATTCTATGTCTTATTTAAATATTTTATGCTAGATTAAGAAATGAACCTCTTAGGTCCAACCCTCAAGGCTGATGAGTGTAACACAGCAAGTCCCACTGTGCTTCATAAATTCAATGCTCCACAAAATCTAACTAGCCAGCCAAGTCTGACTGAGTAAAGACAGATGAGATCATTCCATGATTCTTAGCTGGGTTATGATATCAATAATGTCAGCCTATCTCTAGCCTGAATTGAAAAAAAAAACTGTATCTTTAAGAATGCTTCTTGTAAATGAGTTCTCTTTGCATGAGAACTGCAAATTATTCTACATCTGGCCACTTGGCTGAGGAATTCTAAAGGGTCTCACTCACAATGAACACAAAGTGCTCAAATGATCTTCTGAGACAATGAAATAACTGTTGGAGTTTGTTTTCTTGGCTTTTCCATTTTTCTTCTGTTCTACAAAAGTAAAGCTAATGCATGAAAAATGGATCTATGTCCTGGATACTATGCTGTTCTTTAATTTCCTGTCTCTCTGGTTTAGAATGAGATCATTTCATTCTAAGCCATGTAAGGTTTCAACTATCAGAACACTTGACTTAAACTTAAGAAGGATGTTATCTAACCAAGTAGGTTTGGGTAGATGTAAACACATATGTGTGTAACAGCAATTAATTAAAAAAGCCTTGAGCTTGAAAAAGAACAAGAGGGGGTATATCAGAGGGTTAGGAAAGAGGAAATGATGTCATTATATTACCTCAAAATAATGTATATTATATGTGTAACATATAACATACATGGATAGGATGCTATTACTGGGTCAGACATCTATGCATGCGAGGCTGAGATTTCTAGGGTCCTCTTTCCTTGTGCTTATTTTTGCCATGAAACCGTATGCATCACATTTCTACACGGTTGATGTACAAGGGGAGCAAGGTTGCTGGGAAGACTGTCTGCTCTTTGTCCGACTCTACCCACCATGAACACTTACGAGATCCTTGTAGCAGCCAAGCTGGGTCACATGGCCACCCGTAGCTGCAAATAAAGCTGTTAATGAAAGGACTGTCAGAGGTTGCTGAGAAAAATAACAATTCATTACTTGTGCTGGACATGTTGAACTCTAGGGGAAAACGGAGCTCTATTAAGAATGAAAGTAAAGGAGTACCAAGACAAGGGAAGAGGGTCTAAAACAGGATGCCACTTGCAGTTAGAAAGCCAAGAGGTTGAAGAAACACCAGTATTTCTTGTCTTTTATTTATAATATTGGAGATTTTAATAAAAAGTTCAAAATACCAACAATTATTTTTCATGTAATTCTGACTCTCATGGTTTAAAAGAAAGTATTCAAATTGCACTAAAGGATGAAGTGGAATATCACTGTAGATGACGCTGGCATGCTTTGCTTCCTGTTCAAGATGGCCTCAAGGAAAAAGATCTGGGAAAGTTCAAGCCTTCCCTAGAGACCATGCCAATCCCAATGAGAGCTAAATGGGATGTGGAAATTTTCATCTAGTGCTATGTGTGATTTCAGCTCTCCAAAGAAAGCCGAGAAATGTTTCTTGATGAGCTAGATATTAAAATATCTATAGCAGCACAATCCCCTGAAAACCTAATATCAGAGAAGCAATACCACTGGTGTGGTATTAATGGTCTCATATATTTGACCTGATTGCATTTTGAGTAGTTGCCATAAGTGAGACATTACAGTGACAGCTCCCTTGTCCCTTGTCTTCTGTTATTCATTTCCTCTCCTCCCACTGTCTTGCGATGTCTCTTTCCCTATGTACTCCACCCCTCCCTCCTTCCTTCTTTTCTTCTTGTTCTCTCTGCTATAGAGACATAGCCATACTTCTTGGCTGTCTTGGCACTTATTATATTGGTCAGTTTGGCCTCCTAATTCACTGCGGTCCTTCTGCCTCAGTCTCCCTAATTCTTGGCATGTGAACTTGAGTCTCTACATTTGACTTAATTATGTTCTTGTTATAACTAAGCTGGAAACAATTGGATTTTTAGTTCTTACCTAGGTCTATATTGGAACAACAGAGGATTGCTCATTTTTAATGAAGAGAAGCATGTTTTAGAAAAATCTGAGCACTGTTCTGAATTCTTCTTTCTAACACGATGTAAAAGTAAAGATGATATTCCGTAACATTTAGACAATTCGACCCTCTGCTTTTTGCTGTTTTTCTCATCTCATAACTCCCTACATTTCAGTCATGATTTCTGGAGATAAATCATAAGATTTATTGACATGCAATTATCAGTAATTAAGTATAATAAGGCTTAAAACCAAAGTTTTATATTCCTGCCAGTTGAGTGGTAGATTCCACTAAAAATTCATCTGCATTTTCATGCTTACCACATTGTCCCCATATTATTTCCTCCCTTTCTTTTGTATCTTCCTTAAATGATGACACATTGTAGATACAGCATGCGGATTTCATCCCTGTCAGCATTATTATTTTAGGACTCCTTTCTTGTAGGACATATTTTCGTCACCACCACAGATATTTGAATGTGGAAATGCTACTTTCCTTTAGTTTTCTGTTCTTAAAATATTTTATGCATTGATTTTCTTCCTCATCTCAATATATGAAAGCAATAATAGGGGTAATTAATGTTTTGCTATTTTACTACTCTTGAATGCAGAATCGTCATTTGATTATCAAACCCATCCAGGATCTGCAATTAGGTCCCACTCTGTTTGCAGCTGCTCTCTTCTCTCCTCCAATAATCCGTGCTCCTTTTTTTGGAGCTGTTGTTTTCCAGCGTGTGTGATGTACAATGCTCAGAACACATCTTCAAAACAAATGTGGTTTCCCTTTCTATCCTCCAGGACGAAATGAAAAGACACAGCCTTGAGTGATTTGCCATGAAAGCGGTGCTCTTCGGACCCACCCTGTTTGGTGACAGTGAATGCAGCAAGCAGCTCTGTCAATTCAGTTGTCACCATCACACAAGGCTTTCCAGATGTTTGCATAAAGAAATGGTGTGCAATGGCAGGCCAAGGATGCATTTTTATGCAGTTCTTCATTTCCCCCCACCTCCCACACAGAGTTTTCCTCCTTTTATTAGGTAGGATTTGGGAGATGGAGTAGTGCTTCAGCGATTAAGAGTGGATTTTGCTCTTGCAGAGATGTGAGTTCAGTTCTCAGAACCACATCAGGCTTCCCACAACCATTAAGTCCACCTCAAAGGGAATCCATAGCCTCTGGCTTCCAAAGGCTCCCCCGTTCACTTGCACATACCATATACCATAAACACACATGGAAGAAACAGGGGAAATGGGTGTTGAAAATAAATTTATTTTAAGAAAATGATAACACAACTTTGTATCACATCTCCCTTTGTGAGAGAAGAAAGGAAAATAAAAGAATCCCGAGAATGCCTTTAGTGATTGTGGATGTTGCACTATTATACTTTAATATTTGAATTACAGAAGAATTAGAACGCTAAGATGATGTGTACTTACATGTAAATGAATACATATGATTAGTGTAGCTATATTACTTACTGGTAAGGAAGGAAGAAACACCTATTTGATACTTGGCATAGTATTGGAATATATCTTTTCTTTAAAATAAATTTGAATAACAAATAGCAAGATTTTAATTAAAACTAAGCTTTAACACAGTGTCTTCCTACAATTGCACACATACATTCAGAAAGCAACATTTAAAGCTGAAAAGGTAACTCAGAAATCATCAAAAACATGAACTGTTCACAAAATATAAGATTATTTGGTTACTAAGAATATACTTGTATGTCTGTGTTGTGGGAGAACACAGTTTGTTCATGTGTGTTTGTGGAGAAGCAGTGTGTATGTATGTATTAGGGAGGACACAGGTACTATTCAATACTACTTTGTAAAATAATGGCTAGGTACTAATTGTGGAAATTACAAGGCAACAAGCAGGACACAGCCTCCTAATTTCACACTCTCACAGTCAAGATTTCTGTACAGAGCTATTTATTGATAACAAAAAAGCAAGTGCAATAAAATCTGATAAACTTACTTCAATTATACCTGCATTTCTTGCCTTCAAATCAAATTTGCACATAGGGTCCTGATAGTTTCCTCTTTAATTCGTTAAAATGATCTTCTGAAATTTGTTGTCTTTGAGAAAAACTACTTAAGTATTTGCCATTCCCAGTGGGGAAAAGACACATTGTAGAAAATCAGCTTAACAATTCCCGTAGAGACTCTTAATAATTCCCGTAGAGACTCTAACAGCACAGTCAACCCATCACTTCTGAGATAAGGTTTAAGTACTTCATTTAAATTTGAGAAATTCACATAAAAACCACCATCATAGTGAATGACAAAAATAAATCAGGATGGAAATCCATTTCTAAAATAAGATATGATTCAATGAAATGAAGAAAGAGAAACTAGCTAAATTATAAGTGTACTACCTTAAATTTTTAAAGCATTAATAATAATTCTAAAACCCTAGTAACATAACCATGTTAGACCTCAGGAGCAGACCAGGCAATCAAGAAACACTAAGCGTAATGAGGAAGCAAGAACACGATCACACGTGAACAAGTAATGATGCACTACAGAATATTACACATGATATAAATGGCCTCGAGCACCATTTCTATGAAAAAATAAGTGGCTGCAGTATTGGAAATAGCATAATGCATGCATTGATGTTTTAAGAAAAGAAAGTATAATTAGAAAAAGAAAGTAGGATGGAAAAAATAAACATTAAAATTGGGAGACAATGTTGGAAACAATACAAAATACATTAAGACAAAAACAAAACCAGAGATATCAAATAGTCATATTTAATCATAGCAAAGGTTCAAATAGGGAATATTGTGATAAAATTAATCAATAAGCAATTAACAAATTAATATTAATGATCTCTCATTATAGTGTTAGAACCACAGATAATGCTGTAAGTTTACAAAACCATTCAAGAGGTGATAGTTGAGGTGGTGCCTGATTTCAGGTGCATGTCTCAGTGTACCACTTAGAATCTGATTCAAAGTCTGGGGTGGGAAAGTGTACACAAATGACGTACCGAAGAGTAGATTTTCGGCTTCTTGAGCAGGTGGGCTATGTAGTCCCACATGGCCCCATGTTTAGCTTAATAATCAGTTGTTAACATCATCCATTCCTGGTAATTATACATACAAGTTGTACCTGCTTCCATTTTTCATCAGTCATTTACCATGGCCCCTGAGCTTGAAACTCCAGTGGGCACAAAAGCTGTGTGACTTCAACATAACTGAAGGTGAGCTAAAACAGAAGGTAACAGTCTTCTCTAGACGGATGCACTGGGGATGTGGACAGTCATTCAGAGACCAGGCTTTGCCTTCAAATTTTGATGGCAAAAAACAAGGAATGTATTCTAAGTGACAGTAATGAACAGGGTTATCTCATATCCATTTTGGCTAGTATTACTTTTCTGCAAATGCAGAGTGAAGAGAATAGAGGAAGGAATCTGCAATTTGTGTGGCCTCCAGTCTTACTTATTTAATAAGAACTGAAGGAATCAATAAAATACAAACGTATCAAAATAGAAATATAAGTGAGATGTGTACCATATCATAATTCTGATCAGAAAGAAGCATATCCATGTATAAGACACAGAACACATATTGTTTAATGTCAACAGTTCTATATGAAATAATTGGCTTAATATTTGCATGCAGAATGGTGAAGGTAAAACCCATGAAAATAACCAACATTTAAGCTACTCATAACACAATAATAAACAAAAAAGTTGAATAAAAAGATCAAGGCAAGCTTCAGTATTCTACCTCCTTTAATGATACCTTTTTCTGCTGTGGCAGAAGGGGCCCTGCTTTTACTTTGCGCTGGTCCCTGCCAACTACATACATGGCTCTAATAGCCCTGCAATTGGGAAAAACAAGTTTCACAGAGCCTTGGTTAAAGAGACAAAAATGGGGTGAGACCTGAGAGATGTCCACTACAAATTGGTGAGAACAGAGAAACTCGGTAAGTTAGTGTAAACGTAAGAGTAAGGAAAAGAAATAAATACAGGGAAAAAAAACTGCAACTCAAAATGGAAGAGATAAAAGAGAAGAACGAGAGATACTGAAAAAAGACCTCAAATACAGAAAACTGAATAAAAGGTCACCATCCTGAATATGAAGGCAAATGTCTACACCTTATACATACAAGTTTATTAATATAATAGAAGGAACAATCATGCTTTCTATATATTTAGGTCAAGAATAAGAAACAAGAGAAGCGGAAAAGTTCTTAAGGGGGAGTATTAGGTCCTGTACAGCATTAAGAAATAATTAAAATGGATGCTGCCTCTCTCTTCAAGTATTGGATTCTGTAAATGGGACAAGGAGGCGACATTGAACTGTTTCTGGTGAGGAAACTCTGGAGAACGTGTGACGGTTTCAGGGAGTTAAGAAGCAAGGGCTCCAATGAAGAAGAAACACAAGAACATGTATGAGGGACACCAAAATTATTATATTTGGAAACTTGGATTTCTATTGAAATCACCTAAGAAGACAGGAATTCACAACAGCTAATCTCCTTCTTTACATCCACCTCAGTCATTTGTCCTGCTGTTTCAGTTCTGAGTCTTGGGGGTGGCTGATTGCAAGCACGTCTTGTTCTCAGTCTGTGCCCTTCCACGTGTCTGCAGAGGGGTCTTTCAGCCAATATTTCCTAATTCAGTGAAGGAATAAGAAGATGCACTACAAACACATATAAAAAGAAAATTCTCCATTCCCATTCGTTTAGGGCATCCATTAAATTAAATTGAATACTGAATACATGATTTGTTCAAACAAGAATGACAGCAATAGAGGTTGCAGAATTCATAATATATCCTTCATAGCCGAAGTGACATTTTACTTTGTCAGACTTTGAGAATTGCGAAAAATACTTTAGGAACAGGAATACAGCTCAGTTGATAGAACTCCTGCCTCGTGTTCATGGAGCAAAATGCTCAGGAACCCAGAACTCTATAACACAAGATATAGTGGTACTTTCTGGCTATCCCAGTAGTTGATAGTTAGAAGAAGGAGGATCATATGTTTAAGGTCACTTGTGGATAAATTATAAGTTCCAGGCAACCTAGTGCTATAGAGATACTGCGTCAAAAAATTACATTACTATATAGGTTAGTCTCAGGTTTAATAATTTAGCTGATATACTTTTAAAAGGCAAGACTACAGCATTCTATCACAAATTCTATTAGTCCTATAGAACATAAAATTAAAATAATAAAAATGAGCAAATAACTTGTAATATGGAATTTTGACAAAATACATACTTAAGAATAGTATGAATAAAACAACTACAAAGATAATTCTGACAAGATTATTTTTATGAAGGGTTCAATAATTGGACATCTATTTATAGTTCTCAGTAGGATTACAACTCTGCATGTCATTTAAGGCATTTATAATGCATATGAACAATTTATAATGTGAATACTATCATTGTATACACTCACAAGATGGTAACCTCTCTCCTTTGAATTTTGGAGAGTTATTCATTGTCTTTGGTTTTAATTGTTGGGTGAACTAGAAGCAACAAGGACATGATTTTTATGGATGGCTTTTCATTCTGAACTCTACCATAGTCACTGAAGTTTGGACTGATAAGGAAACAGCACCCCCCCCCCATGCTCTACATGCTCCAAGCAGGGAATTGGTTACTTGTTCCTATGCCAACTGAATGCATTGCATCTGCTACCCAATTAAAATAATACCAGGGTCAGTGCTTTATAATGCTCTTGTCATTTTGCTTTCTTTCATGAAAATGTTTTGCCACTTAAACTTTATTTAAGAAAGAATATATTAAAAAGTTGGATTTTTTATTTTAATTTGTCCTAAAGCAGTGTGGGAAGCAGGCTCACAAAAGACATGCCTTTGAGTCCTTAAATCTCTTCTTAGGTTTTGCAAAGAACTGCAGAGCTAGTGAAACTGTAGGTGAGCAGATAAATTATCTTTTTCTGCTCAGAAGTCTAGGAAGTAGCTGAGGATCAAAGATACTAAAGATTTGTCTCAGGACACCTACCCAAAAAGCCATGTCAGAAAATTATAACCACCTTGTTCTGAACAATTTTCACTACAGTATAGAAATCATATTTTCATGTATTTTTAAACTTTTTTGATGAATTATAACATATACCTTTTATGATTTATTGCCACAATGTATGTAGCATACAATAATTCTCAACAGGTCATGAGGCAGCATGTACTTCCCCAGAGTGGCAAATTCTCATTCCCCAACCATTAACTTCCTTTGTCGCAAAGAAATTACTATCTTAATTTTATAATTAGATATAAGTAGAATAAGATAGAGTCATTTTTAATGTTTTTTCTTATTTTTGAATAAGGGAAATACGTCCTTCTAATAACTTGTATCTTTTTAAGTTATTATTTTTAGGCAGTTTATTTCTCATAGTTTACAAAATTCTATCATTTTAATACACCATAATTTATTTATTCACTACAATACTGCTAAGAATTAGGGCTTCCTCTCTAATCCTTTGCCTATGATGTTATTTGGATACTGTCCATGTCTGCAGGCAAATATATTTATGCATTTTCTGTTGAACATATTGTTAGAAATTAAAGTACTGGATCATATATAAGACCATGATTTATGTGCTAATTAGGGTTGCTATTGCTGTGATGAAACACCATGACAAAAGTAGCTTGGGGAAGAAAGTATTTATTTGGCTTCCTCTTCCATATCACTGTCCATCATGAAGGAAGTCAGAGCAGGAATTCAAACAGAGCAAGAACCTGGAGGCCAGAGCAGATACAGAGGCCATGGAGTGCTTGCTATAGCTTATCCCTTATGTCTTGCTTAGCCTGCTTTCTTATAGAACACAGGACCATTAGCAAGGGGTGTATCCACACTGCAATGAGATAGGTCCTCACCTATTAACACTAATTAAGAAAATGCCCTATAGCCGGGCGATGGTGGCGCACGCCTTTAATCCCAGCACTTGGGAGGCAGAGACAGGCGGATCTCTGTGAGTTCAAGACCAGTCTGGTCTACAGAGCTAGTTCCAGGACAGGCTCTAAAGCCACAGAGAAACCCTGTCTCAAAAAACAAAACAAAAAAATGCCCTACAGGCTTGCCATCAGCTGTATCTTATGGAGGGATGGTTTATTTCAGAATAAACAGTGTAACTATGAAGGCTTCAGTTAAAGATTTTGGACTTTTACTTTGCAGGTAATGAGGAGAAACAGTTGAGAAAAATGATGAAGGTGAGCCCTGTTTGAAGGGTGGAGAAAGGAAAGAGAACATGGTGATGATGAGCAAGGATGGAGCTTGGTTTTTCATTTGTTGACAGAGCTGATATAGATGGTCTTTTCACTGAGCAGGTATAACACAGAATTTTGTAGAAAAATGATATTCATCTAGAAAAGTTCTCGATTATATCAAGCCACAAGACAGTGCTAGTTTTCATTAGTTTCTACACATCCATTACTCGCCATCTCCTTGTTACTTTAAAAAGAAATAAATAAGACTTAACTAAGCTCAAAGTCTTTACAGCATCCCTTTTAAGTAAGTATGGCAGTGTGAGGGGCTCCTAAGCAGTGAGATGTGGACAGAGTCATGCCTGTCACTTACAGAACACTCTACCCACATAAGCTTTCCACTCCATCCTCCTGTCTCATTGATACAGAAAGGAATACAATACCAATTGCACAGTTTTACCATATGAAGAAAGGCAATGCAACTGTGAATGACAGGATCAAATGACTAAAGAAACTACCTTATTCAACAAAAGTGCCATGCTTCCCATGTGTGTGATTGTGTATATGCATGTGTGTGTATGACAGATAAACAGGCACATCCACAGCGGTGTGCACCTGTCAAGGCCAGAAGATAATATTGGGTGACATGACTCAGATGTCTTCTACCTTTGGTTTAGAGATAAGGGCTCTACTGACCTGGGACAAGTAAGCTAGGCTAACTGTCTATCAAACCTCAGAAACTCACCTGTCTCCACCTCCCAGTTCTGTTTGTTTTTTATAAGGTATTTGTGGCTCAAATTTAGGTGTTCACGTATGTATAGCGATCACTTCACTGAGACATTTACTGGCCCCTGTATTGTATTTTTGAATGTTACTATATGATAACCCTTTCTCTGGTGTTACATTAAAACAGATTATGCCCTTATGTAGGAAAACAGAAATGGACACGTCTGGCATATCTAGTGAGCCACAGTCCAGTTTAAAAAGTCCCAGACATAAAAGAAGAGATTATCTCATATCAGAACATGTAGATCTACAAAGAGTTATTTGATATTTCTGGACAGATCCATTAATTAAAATGAGTTTTGAGTTTTCTCCACCCTGCAAAGTGAAGATACCTAAGAACAAATCAGAAAATCCATGAAAAAAATTTAACGTGTTACTTAAGACTACACTGGGAAGGTGGGGGTTAGTAGTGGAGCATTTATGAGCAACCAGGATTGACACTGTGTGTTTCAGGTCATAAAAAAATACATGATACTAAAGGAACATTGTAGCTTAAGAAAAGTTTAAGTTATTTTCCTTTTCATTTCTATAAAATCTTCTAAAGGAGTCAAGCTTTGTGGTTACTGAACAATGCTGTTAAATACTAATGACTTTATGCTGTCTACTTTCATCTTCTCCTTTACCAAAATGTTCCCTGGATTCCAATAAGTAGGAAAATAAAGAGAAGAGGACTCGTACTCAATGTGTTAAAGTCTAAGTCCCAAGACATTTCATAGCACCGTTGTCCGGAAGCCACACAGAATTTAATCACACTGCTATATCTTAACAGTAAAGTGAGCTAACAGTGCTGATATATAGCCAAAAGAAAAAAAAGTAGAGACAATTTTTGCAGAACTACAGCATCTTCTTCCATATTCAGTTAGATGAGGGGCCCAATAAAAGGAAAAGATGCACATCGAAAACTGTCTTCCACCAGACTGTGAAGGGTCTTAATGACAGCAACCAAAACAAGCTTTTAAAAACTGAAGAGGGTGAAATCACTGACTAGACTTCATGCACAAAGGTTGAACAGAGATGAACTGTGGGTAAGAAAAGCTTTTAGTGTGCCACTCATTTACATATGAAGACACTTATTCAGTCTCCTCCAAAGCAATGACCATACAAATAAAGTTAAAAAGGCCCAATGCTTTGGACAAAATATGAACAATACTGTATGGACAGTGAATAGAAGAAATAATTTAAAAAAAGATTCAGGTTTTTCTGAACAAACTGAAACAACAAATACCACCATAAAAAACAAGGGAAATGGACAGTTAGTTTTAAAATACTACTTGGAGGTAAATGTGGATCCTGATTATAGAGATTTCTAAGGGTAATTGATTATAAACATTTGAGGGGTGTTTATAAGTACATGAAGCTAGTGATTCATAGGAAGAGTAGAAATGAAGCAAACTAAGAATGCTGTAATCTGAAATAAGTGTGGCCCCTCCATTTGTATGCTGAAACATTATCACCAGTGCAATAGCATTGATACTCATTGAGACTCTGTGGAAGATAATTAGTTCACGTAGGTGAAAACTCAATGAAGAATGGATTAGTGGCTTATAAAAGAGACCATAGAGAAGTGACTTGCCTTTACACCATGTGGGGACAAGTGAGGATGACATCTATTAACCAGAAACACAAAATGATCTTACCAAGTACAAAATATACCAGAGCCTGAAGTTGGGGCTGTTAGTCAAGCCCAGAACATTAGGAAAAGTCTCCCGCTTCTCGCGTTACTGTTGTTATTTAAACTACTCACATTATGGTGTTTCTGTATAGCAACGTGGACAGAACAAGTCAGATGAACCAAATGTGAAATGTTGTTTGTAGGAGAGACAAAAAGAAACATCAATGAAAAAGTAAAGAAAGAATATACCAACCAAGAGGTCAGTCGGAAACTCTTGAGGAGAATATACAAAGGCTATGAGCAGAAACACACACAGATGGGGGGAGGGGAAGGGAAGGAG
>NC_022034.1:36526311-36527809 GCF_000317375.1 Microtus ochrogaster | reverse complement strand
GAGAGAGAGAGAGAGAGAGAGAGAGAGAGAGAGAGAGAGAGAGAGAGAGAAAGTATATGCAGTCAGAGAAGTTTCTTTGCATGTAAACGAAACAAAGGCAACACATTTTACTTTCCATTTCAATTTGATGACTATACTTTAATTTGCAGAGCACAGCTTGCAGAAACTAATATGTAAGAAAACAGAAGTGATGTGACTTATACTAGCATGTTTCATGCAAGAAAGAAATACAGCAACACCCTCCCTGCACCCTCTACAAATCAGTCAGACTATTCATAAGCAGGTTTGAACAGATGCCCAAGAGGAAAGTGCAAATTGGAAACAGCTCTAGTCAGATGCACTTTGTTTTATAGCTCTTGGCCACGTCTGAAACATTGCCAGCGCTTCTGGATCCAGTGCGTTTATATTAGGTCTCTGATCCTGGGGTCTTTTTCTTGAATACTAATTATTTCAACATAATGTTTTATGGGCACTTTTATGTTGGCAATAATAAACATGAGCTAACTGACTTATTTTGCAAGTCAACTCATTCGTTCATTCATTTAGCAAATGCCATTACAATTACAACTAAAATTAGTACTTTAAATAAGTTAACTCTCCATAGCACATATAGAAGTAAAGTTGATTTTGACCAGTAAACCAAAATCCAAATTTTCCTTCCAAATGAATATCTGTTATTTTATATTTATATTATATTATAATATAATAAACCTGACCTGTGTTTTAGGAATTACTTTATATTACAAACTAATAAGAAATTAGAGTAACTTACATGCACTCTTTATATATATATATGTGTGTGTGTATGTATATATATATATATATATTATTTACATGCAATACACAGATACATAGAATGTTCTTCAGAAACAACACAATACCTCCTCTTTTGAAATGTTTAGGAAGAGCAAGAATACCTGTAGCATTTTCTGGCTTAGAGAAGAAAAAGCTTCTAAATAAAATTAATATGAAATTATACTGTAGTTACAATTAGAGCTAGGCAGAATCTTTGCATACCATTGTGTCATTTTGAAATGAAAGAATACAGCCACAGAAAACACCGAACAATCTTGAATTTCCTAAATCCAATACTATGCCTTTCTTACTGCAATACTTAACCCCGGATTCTATAAAATTATGCCCTAAGGCCAAGGGGTAACTTCTGCAGAATATTATGGTCTCCATACAATCGTATCTTTCTATAAACCCATAAACCACTTCTAGCATATAAAACTCTGATGTGGACTCCATGAGGTGTGGTCATGGAGTCCGTTCTGAGGATAAAGTCACTGAAGTACAGAATAAAGAACAAAGTGACTTTATCCTGTGATAAAATCACTTCCTCAAAGTCACACAGGCAGTTTTTCTCATACTGTCCAACATATATGTGACGGTAAATAATAAGGAGCTTTAGATTACTAAATTATGAAAGTGAAGTTAGGACACAGAGCAAAGAGTACCTGACATTTAGTCGCCCAGAGAGAATTTTTTTTTCTTT
>NC_022034.1:36496393-36525665 GCF_000317375.1 Microtus ochrogaster | reverse complement strand
CAGGTTCCCTATCCTCATCTGCCCAAGGAACTAACTGGGGACATCGCCTTGGGCTCCTGGGAGCCACTCTAGGACCCCGCAACAGACAAAGGTCTGATCTCCAAAATATATAGAGACCAGAGAGAAATTTTAAACAAGTTGTGAATATTAGGTAGTGTCTTACTCTCAGGTTGTCCTTACAAGTGAATCATCTCCCCAATTACTTGAATAATTTTCATATTTTTCTACACTTCAATTGCAAATTAAAGGAAAAGTTGGTTAAATATTAATTATAAAAATAATAAATACTAGATATCATTTTATCTATTAAGCATGCTATATTTTTTAATATTCTTAATATTGAAAGATCAACATGCAGCCACATTGTTCTTTTTGGTTATACTTAAGATTGCATGACTAAATGAGTCTGGCATGAATGCACTTATAATAAGTTAAATGTGTCCAATAATATAAAAAAATTAAAACACGGTATTCTGGAAAATATTTCTCTACCCAAAAAACTAGTAGTGAATAGTTGCAGGTATCAGCTTTAATACACCCAACAATGTCACAGAATTTATATAATTGTTACAATCATTTACTTTGGCTTTGACTTTGATTTAACCACAATTAAGTACATGAACGCAGTCTGTGTTCTTAAAACAACTAATATTAATATGGCCATTATGAGTATTTTTGGTTCATTCTTTGAATAAACACATAAATTACTTATTCTTACAGATGCCGCTAATAGAGTTAGATAAAATTCATTGAGACGGTGGGGCTGATCTAACAGGAGCTCACCAAGGCCAGCTGGACTGGGACGGAAAAAGCATGGGATAAAACCAGACTCTCTGAACATGGCGGACAATGAGGGCTGATGAGAACCCAAGGACAATGGCACTGGGTTTTGATCCTACTGCATGTATTGGCTCTATGTCCTGTTTGGATGGTCACCTTCCTATACCTGGATGGAGGGGGAGGACCTTGGACTTCCCACAGGGTACACTGCTCTTTGTACTGGAAAGGGAGGAGGAGGGGACTGTGGGGTAGGGAGTGGGGGGAGGGGGAGGGAAAAGGGAGGAGGGGAGGAGGCAGAAATTTTTAATTAAAAAAAAATTCATTGACAGCAAACAACATGACTAAGATCCCCAAGAAAGACTCTCAAGTATTCCAACTCAGGAAAAATGAATTTAACCATTAATAAAAAAAAAGCTTCAGTAGGCAAATATTAGCTAAGAAAGAAAGAAAGCACATTTTAAAGATTAAACAAAGTGTAATTCACAAAATATCTGTATTTCATCTGAAATTTAGAGGAAACCAAGTTTTAACTATATCACAGAAAATGTCTCCAATATTCAAAATAACATTCAAAAATAAATTATAATCTATATTTTCAGCCATGGGAGATGAGAAATTACAGTGTTTTGATTATCTCCTAATTTTCCTATCTAACATGTACTCCAAAGACAAAGGTAATAACTAAAGAATATTCACATGAAACAATCTAAGTATGAATTTCTTTGTTTTGTACACTAAGAAGTTAACTTCATCAGCTTTTGGTTAGAGCAAGTTATTATGATGGTAGTATATCATTTAAAAATCTGGAATGTTCTTTTCCTACCCCCCTAATACACAAAAGACATACTTAGAAAGAAATTCTGGACTCAATAACGATGAGACACAAATATAGGGAAATTATTAATATGAAAGTTTAAAATTTGTGGGAATTCCAGGCCTTAATATAGTTCTACAAGTGAGGGTCAGTACTAGGAGTTTCCTAAGGCTCAACAGAATTTTTGCATAAAAGCAAGTTCGTTGTCCAATAATTCGCAGCACATAACAGTGAGGTTCAGTCCGGGTGACAAGTGATTGGCATAGTTCTACTACAACCTTCCAAATGCTATTTCCCAAGAATCATTTTAGAATTTTTATAGAATGGTCTTAAAAAGTATTCAACATCTGATCACAGAAGTTGGTTCAAATACGTGGATATCTATCTATTGTGCATGTTTAGATTTTTTAATAGACTTTCTTTGCAGTAGTGAGTAAAGTTGTTATATAAGCTTGACCTTATTACTAAAAAGCGGCAATTTGGATAGTTGTGTCTCTTTCAAAAGTGAGGTCTTTTTTTAATATTTATTTATTTATTTATTTATACAATATTCTGTCTGTGTCTATGCCTGCAGGCCAGAAGAGGGTACCAGACCCCATTACAGATGGTTGTGAGCCACCATGTGGTTGCTGGGAATTGAACTCAAGACCTTTGGAAGAGCAGGCAATGCTCTTAACCTCTGAGCCATCTCTCCAGCCTCAAAAGCGAGGTCTTAAACCCTTGAACAGATTACTGGGCAACACAATACAATAATTCCAATATAATCAGACAAAACCATTAGAAATGTTCAACAGCAACTTTCCCTGGTATCTCTGGTATATTGATTCCAGAAAGTACACCATTTGTACACAATAAATGTATGAAGTACTGTGTTGAATAAACTATGAATATTTTTGCAAGTATTGTAAATCATCTCTAATGTACATGTAAAGCTACTATAAGCAGAATTATGTAGAATTAGTTATAGATGGTATTGTTTTAGATGTGATGACATGAAAAATCATTACATGCATGTGAGTATAGTTGCAATTTATTTTACTGTTTTTCATCTGCAGGTGTAGAATTCACAAATCACTCTGTGGAGTCCACAAATAAATTAATGCTGATTGCACTAAAATTCATCTACATTGGGTGAACTTTTTTGAAGCACAGCATAAAAAAATAGCAAAATTAGTGATAATAGTTGTTGAAATTCTGCTATGTGGTACATGTATGTAACCTCTTTAAATTAAAGACAAACCACAGGCAATAAAATAAAAAATTTTCCTTTTTTATAAAATACATCAGGGACCATCTTCTGCTTTCCTTTCTCTATGAGCAGGAGAGAAACATAACAAAATAGGAGAATGTATGGAATAATGCCATCTCCTAAGTGGATGCTAAAACCAATACATTTATGTGTATACAACTGAAAACATTTGAAGGACTTTCATGAGGAAAAAAAATTTGGATTCAGTCCACAATTGGCATACAAATTAACATACCAAAGTTATTAATAAACATTTTCTCTGTGACTAAGGGGAACTGTCAATTAATACACAAAACATTTACTAATCATTTCCAAAGCCAGACAAATATTCTAAACCACATACATATATATTCATGATGTGCAGGTCAGCATGCAGTAGCATGGAATTTGACATTAATTTAGAATTTGCACTTACTTAAAGGATTAAGCACTGAAAAGGATCTCACTTTACAGTTCATCTATACTATAAATTACCAATTAGAAACCAGGACTCTGTTACTACCAGTGCAGAAATAAAGTACTTTTCTTCCAGCATTGTCATTGCATTGACTTCTCATACATGTCTTTAAAGTGTTCTGCAAAGACAAGCCTATATACTTTGGGAAAGCTTAACCACTGCCTCACCCTGAAGAATAGTCCATATGTAAATTTTAATTCATATTGATTTTGCTTTTCCATCATTTTGACCTCAAAGTCAAGACACGCAAAGAAAATCAATAACTGAGCATCCAGGCAGCACTGTTCATACGAAGAGCTCATGGCTGTTTTGCATATCTACTCATTTTAATTTATTTTTCATATTCTATAATGCTGCAAGTTAGAAAAAGTAAAACTGAATAAATTAAAGCTAATATTCTCCTGCCTTTTGAGAGAGCAAAATATATTAAGTCCAGGCAAGACTTTTTCCTTTCTGATGCTCACCAGGTTCTTCATCCATATCAATGGCTTAAGACTGTATCATCAATGGCAGCCATTGAAATGATGGAGCTACAGCATTATGTTCTGAAAGGGCGTTTGATGATTTGACAGGTGAGAGATTATTATATCTTGAATTTGAAACGTTAGAGAGTTATGAAGCCACATACTTCAATACTTCAAACAACTATGGAATCCACTCAAACTACATCTTCTTTAAGAGATATAATACCATGTAGCTTTCGATGTTCAAGTGGTTCCTTAAGCTTTGAAAAGCAAGCACCTGCAGTTATTCATGGACCTACTATGCCTTTGCAGTAGAAATATTCCAACAGCATTGTGGGTGAAAATATTACAATTACTAAGCCATAGTTAATTTTGGAGGATGCATTAAAAGACAGCATGCCATTGAAATGTTCGGTTTTCCTATTTCAAATGTTAATGCTGGTGTCTCAATTCATGGGAATAATAATGGAAATAATTTTTTCTCTGTGTTGAATATATTGGATAATAATTGGGAATATGTGAAAAGTGGGCAGCTGAGATATTTAACAAACTCACACAGAAATTTTTTTTAGCAATTTATGTACATGTTTATCTCATTTTTCTCTAAAAAGAGAAACATGTTCACGCAAAGATATATATATATATGAAATTATAATAAATGTTACTGACTCAAAGGATATATAAATTAATCTATTTGCACAAATGCTTATGATAATGTTTAATCAAAATGTAATTTACAAGACCTCTATTAGCTTTCATCAGTGGAAAAAGAAAAAAACAAGATGTGAATTCAGCCATAAGACGGGGAAACAGCATATTGGTGTTTAGGGATATATCTGTTCTTCAGGGGAAGATCTGTCTTTTTATGGTATGGTTTTTAACTGATTGAATAAGAAACACTCACATATGAGAAAGTAATCCATTTTACTTCATTACCTAATTTACATGGCAATGCCATGTAAGAAGAAAATAAATTCACAGTTACCTAGGATGTTGAGCCAAATAGCTTGGCACTGTGGCTTAACCTACTTCACCCACACTTTAGCTGCCACATTAAAAGCCAATTGCTGCTTTCTAACATTAGAGGGGATTTGTTTTTACACAATTTGAGGAACACTGGGAAAGTGAAATAAAGACTGTACTAGTTTGGTTTATATTGTGATAAATACCCATGTACTATGACAAAAAGAAAACTGTTTGGGGAACAGAGGATTTATTTCAGCTTCCAGTCTACAGTTTATCATCTAGGGAAGGCAGAGCAGGAGTCTGAGCAGAAATCCGAAGGCAGGAACTGAAGCAGAGGCCATAAAGAGACACTTCTTACTGGCTTGCCACCAGTCTTATGCTCAGACATCTTTCCTATAGAAGACAGGGCCACATGCCCAAGGGGAGGCACTACAGAATCCTATGTCAATCATTCATCAAGAAAGGGCCTCCACATACAGGCACACAGGTCAGCCTCTAAAGAAGAGTCCTCAAGTCCCTTCTCTCACTTGATTCAAGTTTGTGTCAAGTAGACAAATTAGCCACCATAAAGATAGTCAGAACAGGGTGAGTGACCTTTTTACAAATTAAATAATATTTTTAAATACTTGAATATATTGCCTCAACTTTTTGTTACTGAGCACTATATGGTGTATAGTCAACACATTCTCTTTCATTTAATCTAATTTCAACTCATCTTTAAAGGTGTAGTATCTTGATACAGCTAAGTATCACATCTAATTTGTATTCCTCCTGTTTTCAGTTTCCCAAGTTCTAGTAGAGCAGGTATTTACCACACTCATGGCTGATGTTTGCTGTCATTACTAATGTTTTTTTCTCAGGAATTTCTTAAGTGTAGATGCCAGTAAAACAATCAAGCAAACTCTAAACTGTGGCGCAGGCTCACTCTCACAGGGCAAATACAGTTTGCTGTGGCTGTTCTCAAGGAAATTGCAGAATATAGTTTGAGAGGACTTAGAAGAAGATGGACCATTAGATAATCACCCAATAAAGCTGTTCAAAATAACTGCAAATGTATATACACCGTAAAGATATATTAAGATAATTAGGACATGATTTTTTTTTAGTTTGATTTTGGTTTCATACGGATTTTGCTTATATAATGTTATATTCAATGATATCTGTGGGTTAATTACTAGCTTATGAACATACACAGCTCTTGCGATCTGGTTGAGCTGCAGAGACTCACTATCACCCTACTATGGGCTAAACAATACTAGTGGATGTCATTTTATGAAAATAAATTTAAAGCATTAATGACCTTCCCCTGTAATCAGATTGGTGAATGCTCTGTCATCATAGAGCCTTCGTCCAGTAACTGATGGAACCAGACACAGAGATCCACAGCCAGGCACCAGGCCTAGTTCCAGGAATCCAACTGAAGAGAGGGAGTAGGGAATAAATGCAGAAGGGAGGTCAAGATCATGATGGAGAAATCTTCAGAGACAGCTGAACCAATCTTGTAGAAACTCATGAACTCTAGACATCTGTGGAGCTTCCATGGGACAGAACTAGGTCCACCATATGTGGGAGACAATGGTGAAGTTTGGAATATCTGTGAGGCACCTGGCACTAGGACCTGGATCGATCCCTGGTGCGTGAGCTAGCTTGTTGGAACCCATTCCCTATGGTGAGATGACATGCTCTGCCTTAATGCAGGGGGATGGGTCTTGGTCTTGCCCCAACTTAATGTGCCAGACTTTGTTGACTCCCTATGGGTGCCCTTACCCATTGGGAACCGTGGGTGGGTTATCCAAGATAAATTTTAAAAAAAACTGTGCAGAACTGGAAATTCAAGTTAGTGTGTCACAGTAACTGCTTTGGTGACCAAAGATGTTTGGAAAAACCTTACTATCCTAAGATTTAGTTATTCTCATGGTTTCCTTCTACAGTCAGGTGACTCCCTTTCATGTGAAGGGAATAATAATAGGCCAGAACACATGGCAGAGGGAATGGTTCAAATCAGGTAGGCAGGATGTATAGAAATAGAATATAAAGGTCAAGGCAAGATATAGCCTTGAGGGATGTGAGCACATTCTTACATTGTATAATGGCACAGGATATACATTATCATTCCGAAAGGGAGCATAGTGAAGAAATACTGGACCAAAATAAGACTCAAAACAGATGGGCAAATTCTAAACTATATCTCCATGTCTGATGTCAAAATGCTGTTCAGATCTCCAATTCCCTTAGACTTTGTTGACTGCAAAACACTTTAACTTTGGGCTGGTTCTACTCCCCATTAGCAGCTTTCCTTGGCAGCTATTCTAGGCCTCTTGTATCTCTAACATTTTTGGTCTCAAAGGCCATCCAGGTTTCACCCTCTCACAGCTTCACACAACAATCTTTCCAGGCCTCCATTCAGGAACAACGCTGACACAGATCTGGCCTCAGTGGTTCTTGTTAGCTATAGAGAGAAATTTCATAACCCCCTTTTTGTGTCTTTGACTCTAAAGTCAGAATCATTTGGCTGAAGCTACCAATTCTGCTGCATGCTGTGGCTAGAACATGGTCTCCTACTTCGGTTACATCTTCACCAGCTTCCTGTTTGGATGGCTTCCTTCATTTCCTAAGTTTAGCTGCCTTAGAATTTGATCTGTAGACCAGACTAGCCTGGAAGATCCACCAGGATCTGCTTGTTGAGGGATTGGATTGAAAATGTGCACCACCACCCCTGGCCCTAAGCTTTTCTTTAATTCAGTTTCAATTTTCTTTAATTCCTTTTTACAAGTTGAAACCTTAGCTGGATAGGGTCTTGCTGTAAGGTTACCACCCCCTGTATTCTACACAGTATCAGACTTTACTTCCGGAAGCCCCTCCTTTTCTTTGATCAGCTTGCTCCATTTCATTAAAGATCTCTATAAGATTGAACACTAATAAACACAAGAGTTGATACCAGGATATTTTGAGATTTCCTCTGCCAATTCAGTTAATCTAAAACTCTTCAATCTAGCCTCAGGCAGACACTTTGGACAAGAGCAAAATGCAGCAACATTCCTTGCCAATATATCACAAGAATGGCCTCCAGGCCACATAATAACATTCATTTTTCTGAAACTTCTTGAGCCAGGACCTCAAAGTTCAATCCACCCTCAGCAACACTGTCTTCCAAGCTTCTTCTAGTATGGCCCATTAAGCCTCATTTAAAGCATTCACTGCTTTCCTAACCCAGACTCCCAAAGTCCACATTCCTCCAAGCAAAAAAACATGGTAGGGCCTATCACAGCAATATTCCAGTCTCTGGTATATCATCTTCTGTCTTAGTTATAATCTCTATTTCTATGAAGAGACACCATAACCATGGCAACTTTTATAAAGCAAAACATTTCATTAGAGCTGGCTTACAGTTCAGAAGTTTAGTCCATTGTCATCATGGTTGGAAGCATGGTGGCACACAGTCATAATAGTGCTGGAGAGGTAGCTGAGTTCTATATCTAGATCCAAAGGTAGCAGGAAGAGACTGTGAGGCACTGGGCCTAGCTTGATCCTCAAGCCTCAAAGCCTACACCTAGTGACACACTTTCTCTAACAAAAACACACCTACTCCACCAAGGTCACACCTCACACCTCCTATTAATGTCACTCTCTATGAGCTTATGGCGGCCATTTTCTTTTAAACCACCACAGGAAGAAATGCAATCCTCATGGGAATTTCTAGAAATCATCTCTAGAAATGTCATCACAGTCATACCCAGAGTTGTGCATCATTATATTTTTATATGCTTCATAATCTACTTGAGTTGATAATAATATTAAGTCTCAACAACCACCCATTTATCCGTGGCTATGTGTTGTTATGCCATCTCTGCAAATATTGGAAGATTTCAACTGCTGAGTTTTCCTATAACTAATTTAAAGTTAACTGGAGTTGTTTTGTAAGGTGCTCATTCTATGGATGTTTGATATTTAAAAGTAAAATTCAAGAATCTCTTAGGATTCCAATTTTTATATTCATTTTTAAAGAACCTTTACCTTCAAAGGAAGCAAGTAACTTAAGGCACATGTCGATTTTTCTTTTATTTATGTATATAAAAGAAATGAAGTAGCAATGAAATCCAGGTTCTCTGCACTTGCCTTCATTCAATTTATTAAAGAGTTTGTCCCTTCGAAACTTTGGCAGGCAGGTGCAAAGCCTGTCTTCTCAGAAAGAACTTCTAAGAACACTAATAAAAACGACAGACTTGAAAGGAACCGTAGAAATAAAAGCCCCACAGGCTCTAATTTGTGGAGTGCCCTGTCTTCACACGCAGCAGGACATGAGGCCTGCTCCTGCTCTGCTCGGCAACTTCAAATTGAAAGAGGTTTCGAGAAGGCCAGCTTATGTCATCAATCACAGGTGCCAAGACGAGTGTCCTGAGATGATGGCAACAGATTTGGGTAATTTAAAGGTATCTTGACAGAAAAATACACATAGAAGAACGGAGACAGATAGACAGTCTCTCTCTCTCTCTCTCTCTCCTTCCCTCCCTCCCTCACACACACACCTTCATGTGTATTTTCTATAACCCGGTCAGGACTAGCATCCAAAAACATTGTAAGGGTCAGAAAATCTCAAAATCTTTTACCTGCATACACACCTTCCCTTTGATTATGTTCTCTGTCCTCGTACATTCAACACTCATGTTCCCTTCCAGGAATTAATTCACAATATCCACCCTCATACTCTCTCACCAATTAAACCAAAAATCTCAATTTTAATCCATTCTTAATACTCTCATCTCAAAACACATGTTATGCTTGACCTATACTTGTCTTTCTAATGCTATTATGGCGAAGTCTTCTAGAGGTTCTTAAAGGCTATTTACACCTTTTCCAGGAAAGTTCTCTGCATCTTAAAAAAAAGCACATCCCTAAAATAAAAACATAAACCCCGATGGATACATGCACATGCAAACACACACAAACACACACTCACCCCTCCCAAAGCTGAGGGATTACTACAAAAGAAAAAATTAATAGTCTAAGAGCCATGGGTGACTACAATGAAGCAGTGTTTTCTGGATATAGGAAGCAGCTACACATATGAGCTAACAGTGAGTGGGACAGCAAATGTGAACCCTGTGCAATCCCAAGCCAGACTAAACCCCACGATGGCAAGGGTAATTGTACATACAATCCCATCTCTAGCCACGGAACTGCTGGCAATTGTGAGCTACTATGAGATGATCACTCTCTAGTGAACGACAACACAGGCAAAAAGAAAATTTGAGGCACAAACTTGTCATGAAGATTTAAAATAAATAAAAGTGTACACTATCTTGGGTGCATAGGGAAGAAGAGGTGAATCTGGGAAGAGTTGGTGGGGTAAATACCATCAAAGCACATATGAAACTCTCACAGAACTAATAAGGCAGGGGGATGGATCTCTGTGAGTTTGTGACCAACCTGGTCTACAGAGTAAGATCCAGGACAGCCAGACATACACAACAAAGTGAAACCCTGTCTTAAAAACAAAACAAAATCAAAGTCAGGAGGAGGATATGACTTTTGAGCATGCCTTTAAAGTATTCAGGAGGGGGAGACAAAGGCAGGTGAGTCTCTGAGTCCGAGGCCCATTTGGGCTACAAAGGGAATTCCAGGACAGCCAGAGCTATTCCACAGAGAAACCCTGTCTCAATTCCACCCCCAAAACTGGAGCCACGAGAGATTAAATACCTAATAATGAACAGGTGTACACTATGTGAGTATTCTTGGTATGGAAACATGGAAAGAACATCAACATAATTATGCCAACATATGGGTCATGCTATTAGCTTCATCAAAATTAGGAGTAGGTCACACTAAAGTCATTTAGTGCTTTCTAGAACTTCTGCTACAATAAATGTGTGCTGGTAATCTCCCTTTAGGAGAACAATTTAAGGAGTTTTCAGTTAAGACTAATCAAAGGGGATGGAAAAATCAAGCTACAGCTAAGAGTATTTGCATTTGATTTCCAGTTATGTTGGGCAGCACATAGCCACCCATAACTTCAGTTCTAGGTAGATCTGGTACCTCCGGTCTTCCACAGGCACCTGTAGTCCCATTCCCAATCCACATGCAGACACAAGCACACACATAATTAAAAATAAATATTTTTTAAAAAAATGATTGTAGAACTTGGTTTGCAGTATATCTTGGTTAAGTTCTTTGTACCATGTGAGTTCTTGGGTAACAAACCTTAGGAGTTAGACTTTCAAAACATTCTGATCCCATTCCATCCATCAAAGCCCCAGAAATCAGGCCACAGGAATGAATTCATACTTTCTATGTCACAAGAAAGAGCAAAGACAGAAAGAAGAGGACAAGATAGGCTGTCCTCTATGAAGCGGGATAGGCTAACCTGCGACAGGGCCTGATGTGGCAAAGAGAGTGGAGTCTGTAAAGAAATGGGATAGATATTTGGAGGGAGTGGCCAGACAAAAGACATATGAAGAAGTCAGAAGAAAAAGCAGCCAAAACTCAAAGGACTGAAAAATATTCAAAGCCAGTAAAGTATGAGACATGTAAAACTACCCATTGGTTTGTAAAATCAATGACCCAAAGCAGAATTTATTTCCCTTGAAGAATTATTTTTATGTTTTAAATTTACTTTAATGTATTTTTTTTATTTTGTTGAGACAAGGTCTGCCTATATTGCTTTGCTTGTCCTGGAACTCATTACGTAGATCAGGCTGGTTGCAAGTCTACAGAATTTCTCCTGCCTCTGCCTCTCAACTGCTGGGATTACAGATGTATGCCACCATGCTGGCTGAAAATAATTTTCAAAGGGTTTGGTGCATATCAATTTTGTGCATTAAGTAAGCAATTAGCCATGATCCAGTGTCTCACTCAGACATGAATCATCTTCAGGACCATGCTTCTAGCCTAAGCGGGGTGCTTTTTTTTTTTTTAAAGAAAGAGTGAGTACCATACTAAGTACATATGATTCATTCGGAGAATACTGTTTTTAAAATGCAGTTTTAAACTATTGCTTTCCTAGGGACTTTAGCTCAGTAAATGACAGAAAGGGTTGGAAAGCATTTACAAGAACTAACACATTCTATAAGGACTGATTGGAAACTAGTCAACAGAAGCAGAGCTCAAAGAGCAGAGGAGTCAGTTACATCCTGGAGTAAGGTCATTTTAAAATCTTGTAACTGGGATTTTTTAAAATGTTTTTATTTATTCTTTGACAAATACAATACATTTGAGCTTCTTGTCTAGGTGTGGGATTTTTGTGCTCCCCTCCTCCATGATGGGATTTTGTCTGGCTTGAGCTGGTGCAGAGTTTAAACATGCTCTCACAAAGAGCTGCTAATGATTCATTGGTACCCCATCCTCGACCAGAGCATCTCTCGGCCTTCATAGAGTAGCCACTTTTTGCAGTTAATACCGAGACCCACACTGGACAAAGTGCAGACAGAGACTTCGGCTTACTCTGTCCTAAAATGAATGTCTATATCGCACGCCTCCCCTCAAGACTCAGGGATCTGTGGAGAAGAGGGGGCAGGAAGGTTGTTAAAATCAGAGGTGGTGGATGACTTCAAGGAAACAGCATTTCCAAGATGCAACCAGTGTAGATGTAAATGCAAACTCACAGAAAGCGTAACTTAGATTTTAAGTATGAACTATAAGTCATCTCAGATCAGACCACTTTCTCCTTTCACAGCCATATCACAAGGCCTCTCATTCTTTCACCTTGGCCCTGTGGCCTCACATTAGCAAAGAGAACAGACATTCAATTAAGGATAGAAAAAAATGGTGGTGGCAGCACACGCCTTTAATCCCAGCACTCGGGATACAGAGGCAAGTGGATCTCTGTGAATTCAAGGCCAGCCTGGTCTACATGAGTTAGTTTCAAGACAGGCTCCAAAGCTACAGAGAAACCCTGTTTAGAGTAATAAAACAAAACAAAAAAATCATCACCAACAACAAAAGAAATTAAGGATGGGGGGCTTCAGAGATTCCGGGCACCAGTCCCAATCTGAATACTTTCTACTTACCATAACTCTGGCAAATCACCACACATTCCACTGTTTCTGCTAATCTGGTATAATTACAACAGAATTTAGCTTGGAGGGTGTTTTGGGCTAAATGATTATGTCCCCCAAAGATCTCCCATGTAGAAGCTACATCCAATATGGTTGTTTTTAGAAAAAACTACTCTAAAGAAATTTTTGAAAGGTTAAATGCAGTCAAATGGAAGACTGTGAGCCCTTAGTGTTGATATTCTTTCAGGAAAAGTCATCTCAAAACTCACACTTGCTCAGTTATTGATCTATGAGTGCATCATGAAGGGTTGACCACCGCAAACTACAAGGCGGTCCTGAACCAGACCTCCAGTGTGCTGACACCCTAATTTTACACTTCCACCTCCCCAAATTTGTAACAATAAGAGTCAATTTTGTGAGCCACCTATTACATGGCTTTTTATTATGGCAGCTTGAACCATATTCAGAATGTCACTATAAAGATAAGGTAATATGTAAACGTCATTATGATTGCCCTAGCACCAGAATAAATATTAACTATTGACTAATACTGTTAGTCTTTCAGAATCTTCATTTTAAAGATGGGAAGACTTAGTATGCTAATTGTATTTACCGAACACCAATCAATAATCACATAAAAATTCAATTTAGGAGAGAAATAAAACTATTTTCTCTTTTCTTTCACTAATTCTGAAAAACTGTAAAAGAGCAATGCCTTCTTTAAATTATTCTCAATATGGCCAATAAAAAAAATAGACTCTAGTTTGTTAAAACCTTTAGGCAAATGTTCGTGTACAAATATTGCTTGGATAGTAACAGGGAAATAAATTCTTAGAAACTCTGCTGGCTTGTTTCATGTCATATCTGAAGAGGGAATCTCAATTGAGATAATGATTTTACCATATTAGCTGTGGGGCATTTTCTCAATTAATAATTAATGTGGGTGGGGCCAGCCCTTGAGGGATGGTGCCATCCCTGAGTGGGTTGTCTAGGATGCTATAAGAAAGTAGACTGAGAAAGGCAGGAAGAGCAAGCCAGCAAGAAGCACTTCTCCATGGCCTCTGCATCAGTTCCCGCCTCCAGGGTCCGGCCCTACTTAAGTTTCTGCCCTAATTTCCCTGGATGATCAACTACAAACTGTAAGAAAAAAAAAATCAATCCTTTCCTCCTCAGTTTATTTTTGGCCAGTGTGTTTTATCAGAGCAATATAAACCCTAATTAAAACAGAAACCATATTTAAAACCAGTGAATCTGCAGTGATCTGCAAATTGAACAGGGTGGGGGCAGTTGCTTACTCAATCCTTGTAAGTATTGAAGAGACCTACGTTTCGTTGTTTGGAAGATGTAATGGCTATTCTTGATTGTCAAGTTGATTACATCTGGAATTCACTAAAAACCAAGCAACTGGGTATACTTCTGAAGGAATTTTTCTTGATTGAATCATTTGCTATGGGAAGTTCCACCCTAAATCCAGATCTTTTGAGGTGGGAAGGTCCACCTTAAACTTGAGCCACCCCTGCTGTCACTCTAGGGGCAAGTCCACTCCTTTGCTGTTCTTAGAGCCTAGTTCTCGAGGATTATAAATATATTGAAAATCAGCAGAGAGATCCAGCCTCAAGATCTGAACAACTACTGAAATCTTGGACTTTCCAACAGAGACATCCATTTTTGGAACAGCGGGACCATAACCTGTAGGCCAGTCTACTAAATCACTATTTGATATAGAGAGGCTATTTTATCAGTTCTGTTTCGTAGAGCACCCTGACTAACAGAGGGGATGATGATGGCAAGAGCACAAAATGCATCACCATCAGCATCAGCATCACAGCAGCCCTAAAGGGTAGCAGCAGGTGAAGACTGTTTTCATAGCGGATAATCTGATATGTAGAATAGTACTTACATTATATAATTTATTCCAAAAATGTTATAAAAATTACATCTATAACTAACAGAATGGGCTAGGCCTATTTAATAGTTAAGCCTCATAAACACTGCTTTACAGTGCACACTCCCATGCACACACCTGCAATTTGTAACATGCCGGAAAAATATTTAGAGCAGGGAACAGATTGGGAAAGATAATTAACTGCTTGACTTTGCAAAACTAGGAAATTACAGTGTCCAACAAAATATATAATGTGCTTGACTTGCAAATGATAAGACACATTTTTTAGTTAAGAAAATTCCCAAACCATATACTCTTAAAGCCTTTAAAGTCTACTGAAAACCATTTCTATGTTGTTTGTCATAGCAAACTTTTCTTGTAAAAGCCAACCTTAATGTAGTCCTGGTCTACTTCATTGTCCTATTATTGTTCTTTTAAAACAAGTAACCATTGCACACTGAACTGCCAGATGCTGAAGACACTGTAGAGAATAGAGAGAAAAGCCAGTATTTGTGGAGCTTGCTGTGGTGTAGCACACAGACCCAATCAAAACAAACCAGCCATCTAGACTTGAATTGTAAGACAAGAACAGTCAAGGAGGAGATGGGGCTTCCTCTAAAACAAGTATGGCGGTCCTGAGAAGTGAATACTGATAGGTAAAAGGAAGGGCATGCTCAAAAGAAACTCTATAAGGTGGGCAGAATGCTCTATGCAGGGAAAACATTGCATATGCAAAAGCCCCATGGAAGAGAACACATGGGACCTGCCTTCAAGAAATCCATCCTGATGAATAGGCCTGAGAATCAGCTCATAGCCGGCTCAGGGAAAGGTCTAGTGAGTGGCATTTAGCCTTGCAGTCCTTCCTAAGCCTTCCTGGCCACCTCTGAAGCAGAGCCACAATCATTTAAACTGGATGGGTATGGGAAGTTATGACTTGCATTTCAAGGTGGTAAAAGAAATAGAGGTGGGAAAGAGTAAACCCAGGAGAAAGACCAGGTAATACACAGAGCCCAGGTGAAAGAAGTGTTGGCATCCAAAGACACTGTAATCACAGAAACAGAAAGAAATCAGATCCAAAGTGTCCATATGATGTGATTAAGAAGAGGTAATGATAGCTGCAGGTAAGGGTGCGTAGGTAGAGGTAATAAATGCAGTGAGATTTACTTAATTAGTAAAAAAAGAAAAAAACCTGGGTGAATTCATAGGACGTCTGTACTCACAAGAGCTAATTGATGATTCAGGTTAATTACTGAATTACACGTTGGATTTCTGACACAGCTTCTGTAAGCATAATTGGACAACACAACAATGGCAGAGGCTGCCATACCAAAATGAATCGCTAACATATGCAATTAAAATAAATGTCTATAAGATGTAACTGTCAAAATAGTAATTATGACAGTGCGCTTGACGCCATTTTCAGACTTATTTGAAATTAAACTCGTGTTCTCTATATGCACTCAGCACATTGCAAAATAGCGATTTCAGAAAATAGTCTTTTTATTATTGAGTATTCGATGTGATTTAGGAAACTTTGTGTAAAATTGTAAAATATTTTCTGTAGTTAAAAATTTAAAAATCATGTTTATTTTAGTTGTATTTTAATTTTGAAGAAATAATGAAAAAAATCTTTCCAGCTGAAAAATTTCACGATCAGTTACGGCATTCATTACAGTTAAATAAACTTTGTGAAGTTAAAAAAAAAATGCACCAAGCACCATGCATAAATATGGAGGACAGACAAACTCTTAGATTTACCAAGGTTAAAAAGAGCAACAAAACAAAACAAAACAAACAAACAAGGGGAAAAGAAAAACAAAGGGATATACACACAATCCAGACTCACGCGTGAATTTCACACTTTTGATGTGCTAGCAGAAGATGTGCTAGTCGAATATATTTAAAGTATTCCACACTACTCTATTCAAAAAGAAATGTTCCATGTGAAACAACTAGTAAACGTGAAAGGTGTTTCAATAATAGGAGAGGCAGATTATTACTCTTTTAGATACCAATAGCTCTGAAACCAACATGTCTTTAACAATGCCTCCTCATTCGTGAGGACAAAGACAGATCATACATTGCTTCTCAGGTTATTCTCTTCCTAATAGAGTCACGAGCATTGGTGGCACAAAATATAATGAGCATAATGGCATTTTACAGTATCTTCTCCTTGGAGATAAAGTTGTTTACCCCAAACAGAATAGTGACAAGGGAGAGGACAGAGCCTTGCTCTCACCAAAACACTCATCAGCAGATCCCTACTGACCTTCATGTATAGACAGCTTTCCTGTGAAACATAGAAAGGCATGCACGATTACATGAACCTGACCTTCATGCTGCTGCTAATCATCATGTGAAAGGGTTTCCCGCCAAGCTCTTCAGTGCAGAAGGGCAGGAAAAGGCACCAGACCCTTTATAACAGAAGAAAACACTTCACACCAACAAGAAGCCTGCATGAGTGCTGGGTTTGAGATGTGACTGGGCCTATCATGAGTCAAAACTTTAGAATTGTTGAAATACTTATTATCTTAGTGATATGTAAAATGATGGTACATCTTTAAAATTAATGTCATGTTAGATGAAAGGCAAAAAGAAAGTTAAGAAAGAGCAATGAACTGGCAGGCAGAAAATCAGGATTCTGGTCCCTGATTATAAAATAATAATATGTTTTTTTTTTTCTTTTTTCTCCCTCATTTGATGAGTAAGAGCGTAAGGCGGCTCTGGAGGTTCCTGGATTGGAATATTTTTTTTCTTAGCCACCCTTTGAGATGTAACTTGAGAGCCACCAGAATGGTGTATATGGCTAATATTAAGACAATCCATTATTTGATTGCTTAAGTAGCCGGTGCCCACACTTGGGGGTGTCTTTCTGAGATCCCCCCTTTTCTCTTAGCCTGCATGCTTAAAACATATAATAAAATACATTTAATGAAAAAAAAAATAATAAAAGTCAGTCAGCAATTAGATGCCAACTGTAAATTTGTCACTTGTAAAATGTAGTGTTAGGTTGGATTATCATTTAGGTCAGTGACTCTCACACGTTGATTATAGTTATCAATTATTTGATATCCTCAAGTCATTATATATTATTAATTTTGAATTTTTAATAATTGTGACTTTAAGAGTATACATATGCAATAAAGCTTTGTAGGTCGTTGTCCTAAAATTCACAATAATTTGAACAGCCAATTACTATACAATTCTTATATTCTCTCATATTTTGCACTTAAGATATTTAATGTAAAACATGACAGTGACTTTAATAAAAAGAAACAAGTGGAGGTGAAATATTTGGTAAAGGAATATAGGGTCAAACATTTCATACTGTGAAAAACTTAGAAATCACCTCTGTTCATAAAAGACCACATGCAAAGGATTACAACGGGATTCACTGGCATCAAGGAACAATGCATTCTGATTGAAGCTTCAGTTTACAGACTACTTGTCTTGGAGTGCTTTGAAAACTTGTTAGAAATGCATTGTTTCCCATGCATGTCTTAGTTTTCAGTTAGCTAGAATGTTACTTAATATGAATACTTCCCCACTCAATAATTTTCACTGAATGAAGAATGATTGTAAAGCAGCTTAATATAAAATGTTATCATTAGATTTTAAAAAAACTCATGGAACACACCAAAAGGCATAAATCAAATTTGAATGTACAAGCAGAGTTAATAGCAATAGATAAGGAATACAATAAAGGTTTAATGAAGTAAACTGCCTAGGTTCGATAACCTCCCACACCATGAACTTCCAAATGTTTTACAATACCACATTCAGATTCCCTCCTACAGAGTGGGCCTCAACTGTATTAGGTGAAAGGATGGCTCACCCCATGATAGCTGGAGTACACTATGGCACAGGGTCAAACAACCTTGTTTTATGCCAGCAGTTTTCAACTTGTGGGAAGCAACCCCTTTGTGGAGGACGGTTGTCAAATAACCCTTTCATAGAGGTTACCTAATACCAATGGAAAACATAGATAATTACATTATACTTCATAACAGTAACAAAACGAATGTTAGAAAGTGGCAACAGAAATAAGTTTATGGTTGGAGGTCACCACAACATGAGGAACTATATTAAAAGGTCGGTTGTAGTGCTAGGCAGCCTGAGAATCACTGCTTTTTATCCATAGACAATTATCACTTTCAGTCTTAATCAGAAAATCCTCTTGTGCCAGTCAATAGTGATGAAGACAGAGACATAGTTGCTCAGAATAAGTAATTGAGAGTTGATGCTCAAACTACAGATATAGCATCCCCTCCAAGGCTCAGGAACACTGGGGGGGAGGAGTCATAAAATGTCAGGAAACACACAGCCAATGTAATCATAAAGTCTTAACAAATACAACCGCCCTGGGTCTGCACAAGAATGGCCATGTCAACATCAGGAAAAAGTAATGGAAGGAACTGAATCACCTTTCTCTGCTTAATGATTTTCTACAAATGAATTCTGGGCCAGAGGAAGTCACTGCTCTCTTTTTATCCACTGCCCAGTTGTGTCTTCACTGACACAACTAGACACCAAGGATAGTTCCAATTCAGTAGTAACACAGATGGCAGTGAATAAATTAAATGTAGCACACAATACGGTCAAGTCATGAATCAGGGGAAAGGACAGGTGGCCATGAAGAGGTACTGATGCAGGAGAGAAGGAAATGATAGAAGTGTCACCGAGAGTAACACAGAGGCATCACATGTGTTCATGAAACTGTCAAAGAATTGAACACAAAAAGTCTGAAGAGTTTAGAGCGCCATAGTAAGAGAGTGCTTCTGGGGGAAAAGAAGTGTTCTAACTACTTAGAAAGTGGCCATGAAGGTCAATAAATTACTCAGATGTAACTGATCAATTCATTAAAAGATTATGCAAATGCCAAGTAATTTTTAAAGAAAATTCAAAACGTGGGACCAACAGAAATTTTAAGCAGACCTACTGATTGTTATATAATAAAATAGTTATTTAAGATTAATCTTTTCTCTTCTCCATAATGAATTAATCACAGGACTTACAATAGTGATAGAGATTGGCAAGGGAAAAGAAAACAACTCCTGTAACAGGAGTTTCTCCAGGGGTGATATAGCTATCTGTATTCTGCCATATAGACCCCATAGAACTTAAAGGGATTCTAAATCCATTCATGATTTTTGTTGTGCTGTAATGGGCAAAGCCTTTGTCTCTGATCTAGCATAACTATAACTTCAACTGGTGCCATACACACTACAGAATTCTCAACTATTAATGGGAACTAAAGCAAATCTCAGACTGGACCCTGCATGTTATCAATGAAATTTATGTATTTCTCACTCAATGATTAAATTAACTTCCCTAGCCATGTTTCCATTTCCTAAGGGTTTTTAATACTACAAATGAGTAATTAGTATTTCTAGTATATCATTACTCATAACTATTAATATAAAATGATTAACTACATAATTACTCAGTCCTTAAAAATATAATTTGCCAGCCATTTACAATCAGAAAAATTAAAATTTACAAGACATTGTTAAGCCACATGACCTGCAACAACACAGATTCTCCTCTTCATCTTCACGTACACTAGTTAATCTTATACAGATCTAGGGAGATTATTTTTCACTGAATTTTTCTGATGGGTATTGTTAATCAACAACCTAGGGAAGGCATTTAGCATGTCATTTCTGAGTTGTCAAAACAAATACATATCATGTTTGTGGACATGTTCACTGTGTGAAGAACCTATCTACTTAATCACAGACTTCCCACCCATATGCCCATATATAAATCTAGATAACAAGATCAAGTGCCATATTAAAGATGTAGTTAGCGTTGTATGAAATGATTAATAATGAACAAAGCAAGAGTGTGAATAAGTTAACTGTGAAATTTCCACGTAATAGGCAAATCTGTTGTACTGTAATATGGGAATATTACAGTTCCATGCACAAAAAAAAACACATATAACAAACGTTTGATAAGGTAAATTGTGACAGAAACACAATGATAACATGACTTTGGAACTTGACAATATTTTTATAAAATTTCATTAAGTACCAAATACATGGGGAAAAAGTTGTCAAAATTCTGCTCCTGTAACAGAAATATTTAATTGTGTCTTATTTCTTCCCTGAACATTCCATGTAATACATTGAAATAACTGTGGAGTTCTTGGGTAAAACCCATCAGCCATTATATTTCAATGCATGAGTTTTCACCATATACTATTTCACCATGATAAATGCCACACAACTATGGCTTATTAAGAAGATTTCATTAGATAGTTAAAAAACATTACAAAACTGGATTGCATTCTCAGTATTTTTCAACCTCAAATATATCAAGTAAATATCAGAATACATTGTGAATCCTCTCTTGAAACGTGTGTTTCTGATAGTTTGTGTTAATGAGAATAAATTTCAAGAGCAATTCTTCTGAAAAAAGATGGGGTGGGGACATGTTGAAAAACACTGTATGATAATTGTCAGCGTTATATTTCCTTGTTTTTATCCTGCAAAAAAGCCGTTATTATCTACTTTACAACTCTTCTGAAAAGAGATTGGGGTGGGGATGTGTTAAAAAAACACTGCATGATAATTGTCAAAGTTATATTTTTCTGGTTGTGATCCTGCAAAAGAGCCATTATTATCTACTTCATTATAGGAGAGGCCTTGCAAAGCTTTGATGTTGAACACTACCAGGAAACTCAATACCCATCACCAAATAGTATGTGCTGTATCCTTAGGTGACTAAAGAAAATGCATTCATTCTCATTTTGGCTGGGGTTTGAGGGAAGGCAACTTCCTCCATCAGCAACACTGTTTCAGATTCTTGCTTCTTTCATCTATATTCTATTTTCTGCTGCAACGAATAAAAGCAATAATTAGGAAACGGTTTCTGCAGCAGGAGTTTTGTGATAAACATCAGTAGCATAGCTTCACAGTAGCTGTTCCAACAACCATCAGAGGATAATGACTTTCAGTTACTATCAATCAATAAATTATTCAGTTACAATTTCCCATAATTCATTGCTATTACTACCAGTAATCAAGTTGCCTCCTTTGTTTCTAGAAATTAAACTTGAACAAAGCCGGATGACTAATTACTGCTTGCTCCTCAACAGTTCCCACCAATAATTTGCCACTTTGGACATTAAACTGTATTAGTAATAAATGGAGGCTCTGTATATTTTGAAGTCATGCTGAATTGCCAAGTAATTGCACTCATATTGCTCACCCTGCTATCAGTCAAGAGCATTACGGTGCCTAGATGATACTAGATTAAAATCAATTAAAAAGATGACTTGGTTTTGTTTATCATGTACTTTTCGAATTTATCTTCCAGCTGTTGCTTGAGCGCTTTCGATGAGGAATGCACAAGAAGCAAACAGAAGCCCTTTGAAAAACTTGACGCTTTTCAAATCTCCTTTTGGAATGCATTATCTACAAAGAGAGCTGCTAAATTAATTCTGCAATCATAACCCTCAAGATGGTCCTAAAAACTTTCCAAACTTCCAGACGCGTGCCTATGTTTAAGAAGAATAAAACACATGACTGGAAGCAAAGTTTCTGGCATCAATATACGCAGGGACAAGCCATATTTCTATGGTGACACGGAACGCAAAAATACTCACGAAAACTCTTCTCCCTGGGTAAGGTCAGCTTCCTAGTCTATTGTAGATAGTGAGGGCCAAGGGGTAAAGGGCATTTCTCCAAAGCCCATGCTTCCACACAAGAGATGAGTAGTAGGAACAGCTTTCTCACACTCACAACTTCGGGGCTGGTTCACCCAGACTTCCACAAACCGGGTTGTCTTTATTGTGTGGCTCAGACAAGCTGCAGGGCCTGCTCTCTCTAGTGTTGCTGCAGATGGGGTGCAG
This sequence comes from Microtus ochrogaster, assembly GCF_000317375.1. Classification (NCBI taxonomy): domain Eukaryota; kingdom Metazoa; phylum Chordata; class Mammalia; order Rodentia; family Cricetidae; genus Microtus; species Microtus ochrogaster. The sequence continues at coordinate 36,503,201 of NC_022034.1, read as the reverse complement.
GGCCTGCTCTCTCTAGTGTTGCTGCAGATGGGGTGCAGGGCCTGCTCTCTCTAGTGTTGCTGCTGATGGGGTGCAGGGGCAGCTCTCCCACTCTTATGATGTCACAGGCAGTTCTCCCACACACCTCATGTGTTGACAGAGGGGGCATCTCTCCTTTACTGTGCCACCAAAAGGTAGATGTGGGAAGGGGCCAGGTTTCCCACACTCACATTGTCCTGTCTGCTCAACTGCGCCCTTGTCAACTGGGTCAACTCTGTTGGGCTGCCCAGACAAAGTGCAAGGCCTGCTTTCCCAAGTGTTGCATAGGTAAAGGGATCAGCTCCCTTTGCCAGCTGATGCTGGTAGGGGAAAGGGGAGGACATCTTTCCTTCACCTCCAACACCACACTGCAGATGAGCGTGGCGTGATCATGTATGCCTCCTTCACACACTAGGGGCTGGCTCACCCACATCGTTGCCTACAGGGTCAACTCTACTCTGCTGCCCATGTGAGGTACAGGACCCATTCTCCAGAGCACTGTAGCTGGTGAGAAGTTGAGTCAGGTCCTCTCTTGCTGAAGGTGTCAAGGGGTAAGGGGAGGAGGACATCTTTTTCTCACCCATGCTACCAAATGACAAAGAAGAGACGTGAGAACTGCTCTCCCAACCTCACACCTCCATGGCCAGCTTGCCTATCCCCTTGTGAACAGATTCAGCTCTGCATTTGCTGCCCAGATGAGGTGTATGGCCCTCTCTCCTGAGCTCTTCAGTCCTTGAGCGACAGAACCAGTTCTTCCTAGTGTTGTGGCAAGAGAGGGGTGGGACCAGCTCTGGACAGCTCTATACTCTCTGCCCTTGGTGGTATCAAGGACATTGGATATCAACCTAGATTGTGGTTCTAGCATAGCCACGAACCTAGGCGTGGGCTGCCAGACAAGATCAGTGAAATCACTATGTCACTAATCACTGAGTGGCAATAAAGTCACCCACCTCACCCCACTCCCTCTGGCTTTCGCTTCTTCAGATATGCATCCATCCATGATATAAACCATTCTCCCTCTCTCTCTTTCACCCTCTCTTTCTCTCCTTCCCTCCCGCTCTCTCTCTCTTTCTCCCTATCACTCTCTCCCATATATTTTTTCACCTTAACATATCCGTTCTCTTTAACACAGCCACATCAGCGGGGTGCCACAAAGTGCTAGGCAGGGAGCACCTAAGCAGTGGGCTCTTTGCCCTGCTCAGTGTGCTATGGAGCTCAGCAGGAAAATGCTTCTTCTTCAGAGCCCAGGGAAGTTCACCCCGAGCCTGTATGTGGGTCTCTTGGGCATCTCTTATTTTTTTTAAATGTATCTGTTATAACCAAGCTCATACCAAAAAAAAAATTTATCACTCCTAACTTACTCTTTACATCACAGTATTTTTTAAAGGTATGAACCTAAATAGATCAACTTACTGTGTTTCTCTTGTACTTTGTAAAATACTTAAGATCTATTGCAATACAAAATAACAGGACATTTTTCATGAACTGAAAATGAACAGACATTTCCATTCAAAGCCTCTGAAACACGCCTACAACACACAGAAAGAATTTTGTGACGTTTCAAATTGGCCCATTCAATACATTTTTGTAGAAAAGTGAAACACATGCAGAGGCAGCAGGAAGATAAATATCTATTAGAAACTGAACTTTGTCCCAGAAGGAAACTACACCCTATTTTTCAGCACTAAAAGAAAACTTATATTCCCTATTAAAATTGGGATGTTAGAAAAAATTGTATGTTCCCTTCTGAAATTTGAAGGGGAGAAGAAAACAAAAAAAAAGTAGTATAGTGATTCAGCTGGTTCAGAATTTATGAAACTTTCCAAAAACCACCACACAAGACTCGAGGGAGAAGTCAACTTATGTACCCAGACTTCATCGCAGTATTATAAAAAATGATAGCAATCTCAAAATGTGTTAATTTATATATACAACAGAAGGAAGGTACATTTGTTTCTGCTAGCTACTTGTTTACTTGAGATGTATTCTTTTTAAGTAATCCTGGATAACCTTAAAATTTATATGTGGCTCAGGCTGACCGTGAATGCATGGTGACTCTCCTGCCTCTACCCCTAAGGTTATGGGCAGGAGGTAACATGCTCTGATGAGATGTTATTACTTTGAATAACAACTCTCCTCCACAGAGAGTGCCAACAGCAGGGCCTTTGGAAAGCAAAGAAAGACCTGGAGGAATCTGACAATAAACATTGTGGGTAGTAATGTGGATGGAGAATACCTAAGCAGAAGAAACATGCTGGATAAGAATGTAAAAGCAGGCAAGGGACAGGAAATGGGGAGAATCCAAAAGTCTCTGAAGAATCCAACAAGCACCAGAAAGCTACAAAAATGATACAACCACTGTGTATCCCAGCAGATCATTGCAAGGCCTAAAAATGTCTCAGAAGTGTTTTTCAGAAAGGTTTCTATGAAGCCAGGAGGAGGTTTTTTCTTTTGTTTCTGAGTGGCTATGCGGAAACAGAGGCTAGAAAGCTGCAGGATTGCATCTTTCTGTGATGCAAGAGGAAGTCTGCTTCAGTAGGCCTGGATTATCACATCTGTAAAATTGGTGTTTAGTCAGTCTAAAAATCACTATGATATAAAGGACTGGGACCCAGCTAATACCTAAAACTGGAGTCTATTTATATAAAGCAATGCCAATTCATGGAAAATGACAATCATGTTGATTTTTAAAATAAAGCCAAAGTTTTGACAGATGATGTAAACAGCATGAACTTGTCACCCATAAAGCAAGTTATTTCCAACTCAGATATATCTTGTGAAATATTTCTGCATAAGGCAGCAACGTTCTCAAGGGTATACCACGAGAAGTATCCTTCAACAATGCAGATAATGGAAGATTCATAAGCTTTGCAATTGCTAAGGACTGGCCTAAACTAGATGACAGGACATACAATGGAAGAGGAAGGCTGATGTGCAATGCATCGATAGTAGTAAATTCTCGGGCCATATTTATTTATTGAGTCAGATAGGATCCATATAGATTTATTGCATGGTAAACTACAGCTATGCACGGAAACATGTAATATAGTGTGCAAAGCAAACTCGGGGACTCTTGAAAACAACAAATTACTTAATTTAACTTTTAGTGCTCTGTGAAATATGAAGGGGAGAAATATAGAGAGATCTCAGATTTGTTATATTGGAAATTGTCCTAAAGAAGTACATTAAAGAGAAATAAAAAAAAAACCGCTGAGATCAAAGTTATCCAAAAAACCTAAGCACTAAATAGTGAATTGAAAAAGAAATGTCAATCATTACTTGGCCTTGTAGCTAAGATCAAGTGAGAAAGGAATGCCTGCAAAAAAAAACCAAAGCTGAGGCATTCTAAGTATGTAGCCTTGGGCAAGTCATTCTGGCACCATGAACTCCAATTTTCTCAAAGTATAACTTGAGGATAATCATGTATAGTCCACAGAAAAGGAAATCAAATTGTGAAAAATCACATGACTAGTTCGGTTATGAGTCATTAAGTGTGATTGACAAAACTCTTTAATCTAGACACGAAATATTCTTATAAAAAAGCAAGTAAGGAACAGAAGAAGGAGATACCAATTTTGAATAGAAAACTGAAGAAATGTGTGACGTAAGGCACAGAATTCTGTAGGAAAATGGATTTGAATTTCTTGGTTAAAAGGTGACAATCTTCTTAAGCTATCAGTTCCCTGAAGATTAAGCAGAGCTGCCATTCAGCTTTCTGCTCCTATGAGCAACCGCACAATAGCTCATCTCTTTCCAAATTCGCAAAAACAGCAGGGATCCAGGCAGACTTAGCTTTCTCTCCATCACAAATCTTTACTTCTCCAATGTACTATACCAGACAATACAACACTTTCTTAATGACTCGGGGTTATCGTTATGAGCTTCAGTTAATGTCACATGTCTCAGATGCAAATGTGGCTGCAAATGTAGCTGAAAGAACATCAGGTGAAATGAACCTCTCAGGTAACACACAGTTGACCTACCTAATTTTGTCACAAGCATGATACTGAATTGGAGAGGATTTACCAGGCGTGAAAAAATGGGAACAGCTGTCTTTCTAAGATGTGCTATCATCCACGCAAAATAGCAAATGTCACAGTGGTCTACCCACCTCTCAAGTACCACATATGTGTTCTCATACAGTTCACATAACGTCCGTATGTGTCTGATCTTGTATTTTACAAGTGAAGCTTAGAATTTGTCTCACACCACACTGCACTCTATAGCACAGTTATTTTTTTTACATCTGGTTCCACCCTCTTGCAATAGTCCAGAGATTCAGCCCTATTGGAACTTTCAAAGGATCTCTTCTGACTAAGGCTTGACCCCAACCAGTAGCCACCTGGTCTTGGAAAGATAGCCAATTCATAGCCTATGACTTCATCTGTGGGCAGATCTGAAGGGAGTTCTCAAGCTAATTCAGCTGGATTCTGTTTACAGGATGTATAAAGAGAAACAATGACCCATGGTACCAATCAGTACTGGTATGAGGACAAAATGAAAGTAAAGGAAATATGAACTTTAGAAGGAACTAGAAACGACAGATGCAGAGAAGAAAAGGAGGAGAGCTGTTGTCGAACAGTCGTGGCTAAGATGTGAGAAAGGAGTGGGATTGGTGAGGTTGTGTGAGAGGGGACAAGAAGCTATGGAGGAAAGGGTCTAAGGAAGGGGAGAAGAAAGAGAAAAAAAGACAATAGCAAAAGTTAGAAGCAGAAGAACAGACAGTGGGATAAGGAGGAGCACATAAAGAGAGAACGGGTGGAGTATAAAACACCAATTGCAAAAGATACTGATCCCCAGGTCTTCACAGATTACTTCCTGTATCTATTACTTGCAGTGTCTTTCTTTTGCCTTCAAGTACCTAATAGGATCTTTTCTTTCAATTAATTCAGCCTGACTGATACATTATAATAGTATCAAACTCCAGCTATCTACACTGCCTTATTACAGATATGTGTTATGCATTCCTATCGTAAGCTGGGTTGGTTGACATTGTTCCTGAAGACCACAGATGAAGTGAAGGTGAATCACTTCTCTGTGTTCTACCTCTTCTTTCCATCCACATGTATCATTGTAAAGACACCTTCCCTTTAAGGCAGTGTTTTCCAACCTAAAGCTGCAATTCTTTAATACAGTTCCTCGTGTTGTGGCGATCCCCAAACAGAAAATTATTTTCATCGCTACTTCATAACTGTAATTTTATTATCATAATGCAAATATTTGTGTTTATCAAAGGGGTGGAGACCCACAGGTTGAGAGCCAGTGCTTTAAGGAAGCATGAGATCTCTTTCACAGCCGCCTAAGACTCTGACATTTCCCTCCACAGCAAGCCTTTTTTACTGTCACTAATCTTTATTCTCCATGGCTGCTTCTGTTGCCCTCCACTGCTTTCTTTTCTGCTTCTCTTTCTCTCTTGGCCTCTGCCCCATTCCTTCTTTGTATAGCTTTCAGGCTTGGCTTACTCTTTGAAAACAGTTGTAGCCTGTGCATGTGACATCCAGGGAGCTTCTCAAATCCACACAGCCTGCGCTGCCCTGCTATTTTTGTTGCTTCTCTTTTTCTGAAAAGAAATGTATCCTAGGATCTGTTCACTTATTATGAAAACTTGGGTGACTCTGAAAGTCTGTAATGATTCACAAGGTCAGGACATGGGAAGCTGGAAGTTCACACAGGGAGAACTTAGCACACTCGTCTGCCTGTGGTGAGCAGTCTTAGGGGCCATAGGAACATCCAGAACAGGAGAGAGTGCTCATAGCTCCAAAAAGTTTTAAGTACTATTCATCCTGAAACAGTTGCAACATGAAAAATAAAAAAGAAATAATAAGAAGCAAACAAAAATTTTGAAGATAATAAGATTTCATGTTTATAATGTTCATGCATGTAAAACGAAGCTAAAGGTATAGGGCAATGCACCTATACAGTCATAAAAAATGCAAATTCTGCAAGAAATGTGACCATGAATTTTCAAATTTTTGACATTATTCTTCTCTCAGTTCTATTTTTCAATCTCTGGAGGTAAAGGGCCTCACAGTCAAGAAAGATCAGGTGCCTATATTTAAAATTCAAGCCCTTTTGGGACTTGAGATGATGACCAAATGCGCCTCCTTCCTTCTTCTATGATAATATGTGAAAGGCATTTGAAGAGAAGATAATTATACAGGAGCTAAGAATTGTGTATGGTCTTATATCACCAGAGCTCTTAATGGCCAAGATCTAAGAAGAGCAATTGGAGTATGTGAATCTATTATTAACTAAAGAGACAAATGGACTCCAGAAAAATAATTTGTTTGACCACTAAGTAATCACATAGAATTGACTTGGCTAGCCAATGTTTGTCACTATAAACAAAACAAACAACAAAAAACTGCTCCAAACAGTTTATGTAAGGTAAGTTTGGTTTTCACCTGGAGTTTCAGACATTCTATTTTATGGCAGGTCTATGTAATTCCTCCTCATCCAAATTACAAGTTCAAATAATACATGAAAATCTAGACATTTTTCTTACAATTCCAGAAGTTTGGAACAGGAGAATAAACTAGCAGCTACTCTGGACTGGGGGACATTAAAATCACATACTGCTACTTTATGGCCAGAGTTGGGTAAATAATACAGTTTAAGCTGTCCCTGGCAGGCATCCCTAGCTTCTCATTATTTCTCTTTATGATTTAGGAATACAGAAAAAAGATTATATATTGCACATATATATATATATGGATGGATTGATGGATCCATGGATACCTAGATGGATAGATAAATGGAAGGAAGGAAGGAAGGAAGGAAGGAAGGAAGG
>NC_022034.1:36486072-36495856 GCF_000317375.1 Microtus ochrogaster | reverse complement strand
AAAAAAAAAAAAAAAAAGAAGAAGAAGTTTAGAGCACTTACTACTGTGGTTGCAGAGAACCTGGGTTTGTTTGTCAGCATCCATTTAGCTGCTCACACCTTCAGAACCTCTATATCTAGGGGACCTGACACTGTTTCTGATCTTTGTTGGTTCCTACCTGCACAGACATACACTCACGCACATACACTCAAGCACACACAATTAAATAGATAAATATTTTTGAGGATAGATAAACTTGGCATTTTCGTCTATATGTAAATTTCTATCTATTTCTAAAACTAACTGAGAAATTGAAGAAAAATAGAAAGCACAGACACACATGGAAATATATATTTTGTTTTGCCTTTCATTTACTGTTGAAACTTATAACTGCAAAGTGTTCAAAGGCATATCTCCTTGTTTTCTTTTTAATGTCAAAGGTCTAAAGACAACATGTTTTCTGTGAGTATAAAGTATAAAGGAAAAGCCATCAGAATGTAGCAAAAAGTATTGATGGACAAATTAAACCAATGCTCCAAAGTTGGTTCTTTGCTTCTGTTAAATGATAAGGAGAAAGAGGGAAGACAACAGTCCCTTGGTTTTTGTAGCTTATTTACAGATTATTGAAGTCACTAACACATGTTTCCAGGTCATCTTTATATTGTTTCTTTGTCCATAGAATTACAAAGATTTCAATGTTTGTGCTAGCTACAAATTTTATATTGAAAATCTTTAATGTACCAGTGTTAAAAGGCAGGGCCATTAATAGATGACCATCCTATGAGTGTTTTGCATATACAAAATAACCCAAAGATCACTTAGATCCTTTGGGGACTTCTTCCCACTCTGCCCATATTATGAAAATGGCTAAAAAGTGAAGGACCTATATAAAATAAGTTTCCTTTAATCTCTGGACATTTTCCTTGCTTGGTTTTCAGCTTTACAAGAAACAGAATTGTGAAATAAGTTTTCTTCTCTTTTTAAAATGTCAAGTCATAGATGATCTTTTATAGCAGTGGAAAAGGAATAAGAAGACATCAGCAAAACTAATATGGCAAAAAATATATAATTGTATGGTTTATGATATAAAATTCAGGTGTATTATCAAAGTTGGCAATGTGTTGTAATTATTACCACCATTCCAGGGATGTTTTATCAACTGGAAGAGAAAATAGGTAACCACTCAAAAGAATAAATCTCTCAATATAGCTCAATTCAAGGTAGTTTCTCAGGAAGATAGAAGTCAGACTACCTCAGGATCCAGCTATGCCATTATTAGGCAAAGGACTGTTTATTCTAGTAAAGAGATACATGATAGACCATGTTCATTGCTGATTATTCATAATAATCAAAAATTGTAAACAACCTAGATGTCCATCAATCATTGAATAAATAAAGAATATGTCACACATTTACAATGGAATATTACTCAGCTGCCAAAAAAAGTGAAGTCATGAAACTCATAGGAAAAGGATAAAACTAAATAAAATTATCCAAAATGAGGTATCTTAGCCTCAGAAAGACAAATATTGTATTAAAACTTAGTTCCTTTGAGAAATCTTATTAAAACCTAGTACAGTAGAAACTTCCTAAAATATATACATGTATAAAAGCAACCTAAATGAAATCATCAAATAATGGGAAAGACAGCACCACCTAGACAATTCTTATCACCAAACAAGGCTTCCAGGGCAAGTAATGGTTATATCTATTCATATTTTTGCCAAGGGTGTCCCATGGGAACACCCAAACAAGCCAGGCTATTGCCAAGTTTATTGGTTGTTCTCCACAAACTAATGCTAAGTAGTGCGGTAGTAACTGCATTGGTTGATGGTAAGTGTGGAGACCTGTGAATAGTCAATGTACTGTGAACAAGGCCTTTGGAGTGGTCAGCCTTAAATTAGACCTATCTTAACCCCCAAAAGCTCAGGAATCATAAAGGAAGGTAGCACCGAAAGAAAGAAACAGCAGGATGGGATAAACACTGTGAAATGTTATGTAGACATGGCAGGGTTGTTATACCCAGCAAAAAAAAAATGCTAGCTGAATAAGACCTAAATAAGACAGTGATCACCAACATTCCATCATGGATATGGTGGGGGTTCAATGGGTGCCACCTTTCCCAGAGGAGTTATACACATATAAAGATTAAGGGGGAAGGACAGTCATATTCCTCTACATTATAACCACTGGTAAATAACTCAAAGAACTCCCACACATGCTGAGGCAGCAAACCTAATTAAGTGCAGAAAAAAAAAGAACAGAAAGAAAACCACTCACACATGCAAAAAGAAAAAAAAGACATGAAAGTAGGAAGGCAACTTGGGAAGAAGGAAAGCATTTCATGAGAGGGAGAAGGAGATAAGAGAGAATAATGGGTGGGAGACTTTGATCAATGGATATTATAAGATGTATGAAAATATAAATTTTTAAATGATACACTGCTGTGAAAGTTGGTTAACTGTATATATGTAAGTCTATGCTTTCAATTTTTACATATATGCCCAGAACTGGAACTGCTAGATGAAACCTTTGTATAGCTGAGAAATGGCCAAACACATATCCTTAGCAACTTCAGCATTTTGTATTTCATCAGGAACACTTGAGGATCCTGTTTTCTTTACGTCTACATCCACAATTTTGCTTTCTGTTTTTCTTTTCTTTTTTTCTTTTTGCCTGTTTTCCTTTTTATTTGTTTTGGGTTTGCTTTTGTGTTTTTTTTTTTTCATTTTGTCTACTTTAGTACTGAGGATGAAATCAGTTTCTCATACAGGCTAAGCAAGTCCTCTACCACTAAGTGACTTTATCAGTCCTTTCCGTTTTTATTTTCTTTGAAGAGAAAGATGCTGTTAAGTAACTCAAGTTGTGGTCATTAACACACCAAGTAGACCCTGAACTTTCAGTTTTTCTGCTTTCATCACTGGGCTGGGGATATTAGCTTATTGGTTCTAGCTTCAATTCTCAGCATCACCACCACCATGTTCCAAGGAGGAGGGAGCCCTTATTGGTTCCCAGGCACTTACCCCTAAAATAATCACACAGAAATTGTATTAATTAAATCACTGTTTGGCCCATTAGCTCTAGTTTTTTATTGTCTGACTCTCACATATTAATTTAACCCATTTCTATTACTCTGTATATCGCCATGTGGCTGTGCCTTACTGGGTAATGTTCCCAGTGTCTGTCTCAGGAAGAGGATCCATGGCTTCTCTCTACTCTGCCTTCCTTCTCCCAGCATTCTGTTTAGTTTTTCCCATCTACCTAAGTTCTTCCCTGTCAACCAATGGTATTCACAACATACAGAGGGAATCTCACATCATCATCACCAACAGCAACAAAAATGTGATAATCACTGAATAGTGGGTTGTCAAAGCAGGCCTGTTTTCATTATTTTCTTCTGATTAGCAGTCATCCAAATGAGGAAAGCTTCTCATAGCACTTCTGACTTCAGTGGAAATTGGTGATTGCTTGGTAATTTGGCTTTGATGAGCATCCCTAAAGATTTCTATGTTAACTAATGAATACCCTAGTGGCTGCCCTGGGAGGTGGTGAATATTTAACATGCAGCAGATAGAGAGGATGGTGAGTGGGAAGTTTTCCTGTAAGTGAGGCATGTCCTTGAAGCTGATAGCAGGATCATCTGCATCCCTTTACTCTAACTCATGTCTAGGCCTTGAGGAGAACACATGACCTGCCATACCCACCAAAGTAATGGAGCCAGCCAATCGAGCTCAGAAGCTTCCAAACTATGAGCCAGAGTGTTTTCTTTTTACATGTTTTCAGGGGTTCTTTCAGTGCCTTGAAGCTGATGACATGGCTAACCAGAATGCATCCTTCCTCCTTCCTGGATAACTCTATTTTGCTTAGGTATTTTCACTTCTGAATTATTCAACATATTCCCAAAACCAGATGGTGATGTTTCTAAGTAAGCCAAGAAGTCATAGTATTATCCAGTACTGATGTTGGTTCAGAATGGATTCAAACCATCTTGAAAGATGCCCTTTTCTCTTCTGACTGTATCTCATCTTCATCAAAAAGAATATGCAAGAGCACAAAGACAGAAAAGCGCGGATCCTCGATAACATATTGAAGTCAAATCACACAAACCTAGATGTGACTCTGTGACTGTCATCTCAGAGGAGATGGTGAAACAAAATTGATGTCTGAGCCGGAACGCAGTGGGTTTCTGGTACCTGAGGACAGAAATGCCTTAACTGGTCTTCTGCTACCTAACCTCTATTCTGTCTTCAAATTATATAATTTAATCCTTTATTTAGTCATAGTTTTCTCTGCAGAAAATATTTCAGTAAAAAGCTGGATTGAGTCTCCTTTTTAAGTTGTTAGCTACATCAGGCAAACTGGATGTTCATTTACGATTTAGGCTGCTAGTATTTCCCCATCATTGCCAATGTTTTTCTCCCTCTTGCCGGGCATTCGGGTGTATTTTCTTCACACAGAGAAGGCCTGTTCTCATCACCCTTGACAGATACATTATACAGTCCACTCTCCTTATCTCTCCTCTAGCACTTGGAATTAATGCCAAGAAACCGATATTTTGGCAAAGTAAGAGCTTCACTTGCTGCAGAAAGAACTGACTTGCCCTCCATTTCAGGTCATTCTGGGTTGGAAAAGGCCAAAATTTAATGGCCTCCCTGAAATCATGCTTAGTGACTGAAGCGGGACCGCTCATTTAGAATACGCCATTCAGATCAACTCTCCACATATGTCAACCACAGTGCCCCCTGGGAGGCACTTAGCCTAAGTAATAATATGAGGAAATGCTCTATCACGGGATGCGATGGAAGCATGAAAGCCTGAGATATAAATGACTCCTCTAAAAGGCTCTGGTTTGGATTTATGATATACAGGTCAAGCATTGCTTTCAAGGCACTCAGGGAGCATTAAAATAGAGAACATAATATCTCTTTGGGGCCTTCTCCTTTCAGTGACATTCGGCAAATTGTTCTTTAAGGCCAGGTCTACACTTGAAAGTGTGTGATCTAGCTCACCCTCCTGTAGCCACCGTTAGACTCTTCCATTGGTTTAGAAGCAGCCAGAGCTGAATATAGATGAGGACTGTGACAACCACACGAACAATGTAGTTGTCATTTCAAATATGCACACACACACACACACACACACACACACACACACACAAAGGTTAAGCCAGAAGCTATTTCCCTCAAGTCTGGACAGTTCCTAGGTAAAATGGTTAAAAACATCCCCCAAAATACAGTGAAAACAAAGGCCATTAAAATAAGGAAAAGATGCCGGTTTTTCATAACGTTCAGTTACATAAGACTACTGTTTTTAAACTAAATTAAAGAAAACCAATTCTTGCTTCAATTTGAAGGAAATATATGTAGACAACACGTCCTATAGGAACTTCAATAGTGCGATGACCTTGTTTGTGGACTCTGCCAGTAATCCTGTTTAGGGATTATTATAGGAAAAGACAAAGCTAAACCTATTATATATCCAAATGCTGAACTGTGAAGCACAAAGTGTCACCATTTTTAAGCTTTAATGACAGATCAGCACCCCCCCGCCATATTTGCTCTATACATATTGCAAGACTTAAAAAGTATCTCTATTGCTTAAAGGTACATTTTAAGAACTATTGATTCAAAAAGGGCTCAATTTAAACATGTGCAAGCAACAGAAAAGTAATCTATACGATTAAGTGTACTGGCTAAAGATAAGAACAGCATCACATATGACCCTGATTAATCTTTAGAACACGTGTGATGTCATGGCTGTGCGTTCTTTATATTCAATGAGAGGCGTGAACCCAAACATCGATAAAATATAAAAAAAGGCATAAACAATTAAGGAGTAACATGTCTTCTCACTGACCTAACCAAGGCCACAGAGCTCAGAAGAAACAGGTTTACAATCTGAATCCAAAAAGTCTTGCTCTTAGTCTGTAGGTTTTGATCTCTAAGTAATTGAGTGTCTTCATCCAGAGCTCCCAAAGCAGAAGGAAATGATAGTTAACCAGGCAGTGGGAAGTCCGATTCAAATTTTGTCACCAACTACATGTGACCTTAAACAGGTTCCATAGTTGTTCTGAACTTCTGATTAGGAGAATGGAGGCCTTCATTAAGATTGTGCCTCCTCTAAACTTTTGTAATTCTGAGCAATTGGCCTCTAACGTATTGACATGATCAAGAGCATGGACATTAGAGTGCCAAATGTCTGGCCATGCTAATTCTCTTGAAAATCTGAAAGGACATGAAGAAAACAGCAGGCCTGTTTTTATAATATTGCTTTTACTGTCACAGCTTTTCACAAACTTGATTTAAAGCTACAAAGAGTAGCTTATCATAAAGGTGATTATCCTAAATTAGTGTTAATGTGAACAACTATAGGAATTAGAAACACACTAAAGTAAAAACAGACAATAACCTCCTTGTTCCCTACCATGGGGAATGACAGGATGCCACATAAAGTGCAGAACTGAAGACAGACAGAGTGTTTCCATCAGATACCACAATTACACACATCTCAATACAAGCAGCTTGGAGAGAAACTGCAGAACTGCCCATTCTACTTCAAAGTGTCCCATAGAAAACGAAAATACTTAATGCAATGGCTGAATTTGTCTGTAATGCTAGAAGGAAATATTAAGATGATAGAACAATTACCAAACAATCTAACCAGCTCAGCTGCCCATTAAGACAGCGCTAAACAATCTTGCAGTCTGACATTTATAGTATAAGGAATTTTTTAAAAAAATGTATACGCTCACAGAGAATACCACCAACAGCTATTCGCAGTAGATATCAGCAGCAAATCAATGCAATCTGCATCATAATATATTGTCTCAATGAAGCAGAGGGATTCACTTTAATTACCTCCCACTGTTTTCTGTTACTGTTTCACTGAACAAGTATTTTTCAGCAACATTTTACTTTCTTCAAAAAACACAACTCCACAATGGAAAGGTAGTCTGTCAATACGGACAACTGAGGAATCCCCTGACGTGGAAATTCCTTCTGTATGCTATGAGTATGTTTTATTACCATTGGTTAATTAAGAAGCTGCTTGGGCCTGTGACAGGGAAGAACATAGCAAGGTGGAAAATTCAAGCAGAGACTGAGGAGGAAAGAAGGTAGAGACACGGTGATGGCACAGACCTGCCAAAGAAGAAAGACTCAGAAGCCTTACCAGTAGGCCACAGCCTCATGGAAATACATAGATTAATAGGAATGGGTTAATTTAAGATGTAAGAGTTAGTTAATAGGAATCCTGAGCTAATAGGCCAAACAGCATTGTGATTAATATAGTTAATAGTTAATCTGTGTGATTTTTCGGGTCTGGGAAGCCAAGAATTGAACAAGTAGTCACCATTTGCAAAAAACAACAAAATTTCTTACTGTTCTGAAAGAATTCATCAGGTGATAGATTTTATTTTAACTAAACTGATTTGTGGACAACTTTACCAAAAAAAAATTTTATATACATTCTCTCCTTTCCCATACTATACAAATGAAATACTACTTGCTTGAGTTTAATTCCAATTTTCATTTTTGTTTATGAGCAATTTTCATTATTTTCTAAAATTAAAGTATATTATCAGCAATCTTATAACAAGGCATAGGGCATAGGCTAGGTGCATGAAGTATTCCTTCTGCAATATCCTACAATTTACATGTCTGTAGGCTAAAGACACAATGGTATAGGTTTTGATAGTCTTTATTATGTAATACTATGTAGTTAACATATTTCAATTCTTTAATACTTTTACAAAATATGATTTTAGTGATAGTAAAATACATCATCACCTGAGAGTAATGCAGCACTATTAATAAACATTCATTAAAAAAAAAAAAAAACACTTGCTGTATATATGTCAAATGCTTCACCAAGTGTCCTAAAATATCTTTACTCAAAGACAGGAGGATTTTAAGCTCCTGTTAATTTTTCCAACATCTCAAGCCCAGAGTTTGGCAAGCACTAGCTGGCCAGCCTACCTCCTATCATCTCTGAAGAACATGCTTTTGCCGTGACTCATCTGCCTGGCTTATGATGAGCAAATTTAAACCTTTCCAAAAGTTCATTATCCAATTACACTACCGAGTCTTCAAGTTGCTAATTTGCTACTAAGAATCTTTTCCTCCTTCTTTCCCTGTCACTGTGCTTCTTTTTCTTTCTCCTTCCCTCTGTGTCTCTCTCCTTCCCTCTCTGTCCCTCTCCTTCCCCATCTGTCCCTCTTTCTCCCCTCTTCCTTTCCTCTCTTCCCTCCTCTCCTGGTTCATTCTCTCCCTGCTTACCTCTAATACTCCATTTCTCTTTTCTGTCTCTCATGACTGCTTGGCCTTAACTGAATTTTTCACTTTTCTTGACCTTATGTCAAATGCAGCATAAGATCAAAATCAATGAATGTATTCAGCCTTTTCCAACATTCCATGTTTAGAGATCACCTCTCTTATCTAAGTGGACAAGATGTAGCATGTACATTAAATAAGCAGCAACTGTGAGCTTAAAGTAACCTCTGATTGGTAAGTTACCCATCTATGAAGCTAATAAAAGTGCAATATGGCAGCTCCCAATGATGAAAACTCTGTGTTGTGCCTTCTTAGAATGATGGCTGTTCCTACGTCACAGAGAAGCATTTGTCTCAAATACAGAAGTGTATCTGAGAAATAGAGAAATACAGAAATTCACTGTTAACTGCTATTCAAACTAGGCAATCAAGATCAGGTTATTATCTAATTAATTATTTCCACATGAATATTTACAAGCTAAATTTACGAATTTCTAGCAGAATTTTCTTTCTGAGAAAAGTAAAACATAAAATGTGATCAATGAAAAGATTGTTCTAATCATCTGTTATTCTCTTTTCAATATCAACTCACAAGAACTTACAAAAACCATAGCTACTGCAAAGGGACCATCAGAATAAATGTTAAGAGATACTAATAGATTAAAGCTAGAGGGGACTAAAAATCTGTAACTGCTAATCAGAAGCAAATTTTATACAAAACCAGCCTGTAATCCTATCAGAGGCCAACTGTCCTCACAGTCAGCCTGACTACTAAGTGAAATTCTTTTGAAACTGCTCAAAAAAAAAAAAAAGGCATCCAGAACACAATGCTGGGAAATGCACAGAGAAAATGCTAGCAGACTGGCATGCAAGAAAATCCATTACAAGACACAAATCCACTGAGGGTGTTTTAAAAATCTCACTTATCTCATTATCACTTTCTTCTGTCACTTAAAACTGAATCAAGCTTTGTGAATTTAGTTAAAATTGTTTCTGATTTGCACATAAGATAATGAGAACTCCAATATACAGAACATAGACAATCAATAGAACGAACTGTGTTTACAATCAGTGATCCATGAAAATAGACTCTATTAAATAAAAAAAATGAAGATGTTGCTCATCTGAAATGTAATCTAAGGCACAATATGGCACCATTTTTATATTATTGCTGCCTTGGACCCTAGTGTTCCACTGTCTTACATAGTAGGATGACAGTGGGCATAAACTGTTTGCAGCAAATTAATGTAAAGGAATATTATCTGAAGAACTTTCTGAACTGTCATAATACAAATGGGAGATTTTTTTTCTATGTTATCTATTGACTGCTAAATTTCTTTAACCTAAACTAAAGTTTGTGTTTGAGTTATCGTGTATGAGATTCAACCAAGTCTTCACTCATGCTCATGCAACCAAGTCTTCTTCACACATGCTCATGCAACCAAGTCTTCTTAACTCATGCTCATGCAACCAAGTCTTCACTCATGCTCATGCAACCAAGTCTTCTTAACTCATGCTCATGCAACCAAGTCTTCA
>NC_022034.1:36465805-36485882 GCF_000317375.1 Microtus ochrogaster | reverse complement strand
GCAACCAAGTCTTCACTCATGCTCATGCAACCAAGTCTTCTTAACTCATGCTCATGCAACCAAGTCTTCAGTCAGGCTCATGCAACCAGGTCTTCATCTCATGCTCATGCAACCAAGTCTCCACTCATGCTCATGCAACCAAGTCTTCAGTCATGCTCATGCAACCAAGTCTCCACTCATGCTTATGCAATCAAGTCTGCACTCCTGCAAAGGAAGTGTTCTATCACTAAAACCTGTTACTTTCTTAATTTTAAATTACTAAGGTGGGGCAAAATGTGTACCAAGATACAGGTGTGTAGAGTCTCCTTGCATGGACATTTTGTTTTTCACTGAACACCTGATTTTCTTTCACTTTTACAAGATTGTGGAGTACACACTAAATATCATCATATAAATAAATATAATCAATGATTATAAATTTTTACTTTACAATTCCTTTTCTGAAGTCTTTATTTACTGGCATAAATGAGACTATAACAACTTTTTGTTAAAAAACTGTATTTTTGTTCAGAAAAAGAGATACCTCCCAAATATACATAAATATATGCAAGCCAGATTTAAATATTAAATAAAATGAAAATTTTACTTATATAACATATTATATTATTAAATGTCAATTTATAATACCACATACAGTATTGATTCTTAAACTCACTAACAACACCTATAAATTGTGACACATTTATTTTATTTAAAGGTACATACAGTATAATTTCTTTTATCAAAAAAATAAATTAAATTTATTTTCTTTGTTTTAAATACATAAGAGTGAAGTTAAATTTCATAGCTGAAATTGTATAAAATCAAAGGGAATCACAGATAATAAGGCAATAACTTCTTCCATATGGTCAAAGTATCACAATGTTTTGGAGCTGAATTTATGTCTGATAACATTTTATATAATCATATTTTAGAAATATGCAATGGATATCTTTTGCTATACAAAAAATAGATGAAAACAACTGGGATGAACTTCTGAAAATGAATACTAACCCAATGAATATTTTTATCATTGTATTTACAAAAACAGTAGGGTTTCTTCATATGAAAACAAATATACTCAAGTATCAAGTACAAGGTCATCTACATTTTGTGAAACGTTAGTCTTGAATTAATTTTTATGGCACATAGAATTTCTTTACTGTTTTCATTGAGCTATATATTTACTCCCTTCCCATACTGTCCCTTCCCCTTCCATGTCCTTATGTTCCCAATTTCCTCAGGAGATCTTGTTTTTTTTCTACTTTCCATATAAATTAGATCCATGTATGTCTCTCTTAGAGTCCTCATTGTTGTCTAGGTTCTCTGTGATTGTGAACTGTAGGCTGGTTTTTATTTGCTGTATGTCTAAAAGTCACTTATGAGTGAGTACAAATGATATTTGTACGTCTGGATCTGGGTTACTTCACTCAATATAATGCTTTCTAGATCCATCCAATTGCCCGTAAATTTCAAGATGTCATTATTTTTTTCTGCCGTGTAGTACTCCATTTGTACCACATTTTCCTTATCCATTCTTTGGTTGAGGGGCATTTAGGTTGTTTCCAGGTTCTGTTTATGACAAACAATGCTGCTATGATTGTAGCTGAGCACATGTCCTGTGGTAAGATTGAGCATCCTTTGGGTATATACCCAAAAGTGGCATTGTTGGGTCTTTTTTTGTTTTGTTTTGTTTTTATTATTAAATTTTATTATTCAATTAAGGATCTCCGCCTCCCTTGAGGTAGGTTGTTTCCTAATTTTCTAAGAAATTGCCATACTCATATCCAAAGGAGCTGTACCAGTTTGCACTCCCACCAGCAATGCAGGAGTGTTCCCTTTCCACAAAATCCTCTCCAGCATAAGTTGTCATCAGTGTTTGATCTTGGCCATTCTTACAGATGTAAGATGGAATCTCAGAATTGTTTTGATTTGCATTTCTTTGATGGCTAAGGATGTTGAACCTTTCCTTAAGTGTCTTTTAGCTATTTTAGATTCCTCTGTTGAGACTTCTCTGTTCAAAACTAGACCCCATTTTTTATTGGATTATTTGTTCTTTTGATGACAAATTTCTTGAGTTCTTTGTATATTTTGGAGATCAGCCCTCTGTCTGATGCAGGATTGGTGAAGATCTTTTCCCATTCTGTAGGCTGCCATTTTGTCTTGTTGACT
Source organism: Microtus ochrogaster (assembly GCF_000317375.1). NCBI lineage: Eukaryota > Metazoa > Chordata > Mammalia > Rodentia > Cricetidae > Microtus > Microtus ochrogaster. The sequence continues at coordinate 36,483,731 of NC_022034.1, read as the reverse complement.
GTGTCCTTTGCTTTACAGAAGCTTCTCAGTTTCAGGAGGTACCATTTATTAATTGTTTCTCTCAGTTTCTGTGATATTGGGGTTATATTTAGGAAGTGATCTCCTGAGCCAATGCGTTCAAGTGTACTTCCTACTTTCTCTTCTATGAGATTCAGTGTGGTTGATGTCTTAATTGGACTTAAGTTTTGTGCATTGCTCTATTTTCATTCTTCTACATATTGATATCATTTTTTGAATATGCTTTCATTTTTCCATTTTATTTTATTTTTTGTTTCTTTGTCAAAAATCAAGTGTTTGTAGGTATGTGAATTGATATCTCTGTCTTTGATTCAGTTCCATTGATCTTCCTGTCTGTTTTTATGCCAATATCAGGCTGTTTTCAGTACTAGAGCTCTATAGTGGAGTTTAAAGCTAGGGATTGTGATGCCTCCTGAAGATCCTTTATTGTACAGCATTGTTTTGGCCATCCTGGGTTTTTTTGCTTTTCCATATGAAATTGAGTATTGTTCTTTCGAGGATTGTGAAGAATTTTGCTGGGCATTAGATTGAATCTGTAGCTTTTGGTAAGACTGCCATTTTTACTATGTTAATTCTACCTATCCAGGTGCATGGAAGATATTTTCAGTTTCTATTGTAAGGAATAATAGTAATGTTTAATTTTATATATGCCCTTTCATTACAAACCTATACAATGTACCTAAAGTATTTGCCTATTTCACCTCCATTATTTATTTCAAAGGTCTCACTACATGTATGTTGAAGATTCAGGAAAACATCATGGTGATCACTTGGAGGACAAAAGCCCCTTTCAAGTCTCCATCACACTAGTCACTCACTGGAAGATGATCCCCATATGATTTAGCCTTTGAACTCCAATTCTTGTTATTATCACCATGGAGCACTATATGTGAAGTGAACAAATAGGAGATATTTTAAAATGGATACACTGAAAAGCAATTGAGGAGATGAGCCTTCCGAATGAAAGGTAGTGTATTTTCTATGAGATGGGTTGTTGTCATCATAGAGGCAAAACCAATTAGGGTTTTTTTTTTCTGTGTGTGAGAAATCCTAATTATACCACTAGTCACACTGCATCAGGTCTTGCTCTAAACTGGCTTGTTTCATTCAACATATAATACTGCTTCTCTTTTTGCCCTATTTGAGTTCTCATCTGGTAAACAGATGACATGAAACCATGCTTGATGTCTACAAACTTGTTTCTAATTCATCTTCTGAGTCTTCTTTTGGGGGTATGTGTGGCATGTTTGCTCCCTGTGTGTGTGTGTGTGTTGTGTGTGTGTTGTGTGTGTGTTGTGTGTATGTGTATGTGTGTGGTGTGTGTGTTGTGTGCATGTGTGTTGTGTGTGTGTTGTGTGTGTGTTGTGTGTGTGTACATGAGCTGTGCACACATAAGTGAAAGGACAACCTTGGCATCCTGTTTGAACCTGGAGCTAAGGTGACAGCCAGCAAATACAAGATCTTTTCCCTCCTATCTTCATGTTTCACAGCATTGGGATTACAGTGGCAGGAGGCCATACTTGGCACTTACATGCATGCTAGGGATTTGATCTCAATTCTGCGTACTTGTGAAGCCAGCTCTCTTACTGAGTTTTCTAAGCAGTCCCCAAGTCACTCTTTAGAATAAAACACTCAAGACATATCTTATTCAGTACGTCGTTAAGGAGCATCATTAGGAATCACTTCCTGCATGCCATCTTCTATCCTTTAGCTCAGCTTTGATTGAAATCTATGGAATTATATCCCGTTATTCTTTCTACTTACATGAAAGCTTACCAAAGAACCTCTTCAAATGAGGTGCTTTTATGGAAATATTTACCACTCTGACAAAGATAAATTTTCATGTTAGAGTAGGCACTGAAGATAAAAATGAGCTACAGATTTTTAAAGTAAATTTCTTTATTTTTCATGATTATAGCTTCTGAAAACTGGCACTTCCATCTTTTGATTATAACCAGTTTATCAACAAAAGTGCATCCAGATATATTATACAGTCACTTCATTTTTATGCCTGCAAGTCTCAGTTAATTGGTAGTTCTAAAATAAAAGCAATTGTACATGTTCTGTACTCATAAACATTTATAATTTGTTTAAATGCATAAAGGCTATATTGTGCCTTCTTAACAATGTAGGTCTCTAAAGCTGCTAACAGATCACCAAACTACATTCCCTCAAACAGCACCAGTAGCAATACACATACTGGGGTATAATTTAAAGTCTCCCATTCAGATGACCCAATTTTACCAAAGTCTGCTAGGATTAATGTATGAACAAAAGGACTACACATATGCTGTTTGTAGACATGCAATCTTCCCATTCCTGAATCTACCCCTCTTTTCTTTCTCTGTTGTCATGTGCTCATGTAAACTTGACATTAGCTGATGATATAAAGACAAAGAGAAAGGACCTGAATGTTTAAATGATGGCCAAAGGCATAGTTGGGCCAGGAACTTAGACCACTCCAAAAATATGAGATCAGGAAGACACATTTATATGGTCCTCAAAAATATTATGATTACATTTTTATGTGTTAGTTTTTATTGGGGTGTGTGTGTGTGTGCGTGTGTGTGTGCGTGTGTGTGTGCGCGTGTGTGCGTGTGTGTGTATGTGCATGTGTGTTTGTGTGTGTATAGTGTGTGTGTGCGTGTGTGCGTGCGTGCGTGCGTGTGTGTGTGTGTGTGTGAAAGCATATGTGAGGGTCAGTCCTCTCCTACCATGTGAGTTCCAGGCATCAAACTCAGGTCATCAACATGGCAGCAAGAATACACACACTGAGCCATCTTACAAGTCACCATATTTTGGCAACTTAGTCTTCACTGCCATACAACATGTGATAAAAAACACCAAACACCACACAAAGCATGAAATAAAATTCTGCACTATGAATTTATATTTTATTTTCACATATTTCTAAGAAATTAACCTTGTTTCTGAAGCAGATAACTCAAGTGTTTCATCAAGAGTCATGTTATGAGTAAATCGGGAGCATGGGGACCTTCGGTTAGGTTTGAAGGGGAGAGGAGAGGCAGGGAGGGGAGCAGAGAAAAGTGTAGACCTCAATAAAAATCAATTTTAAAAAAGAGTCATGTTATTAGGACTGACCAATTTATAATAAATTTCATTTGATCTTAAAATGATGTTAAAATATGTTGGCTTCCTGGGACCAAATTTCTCAGAAGAAAGCCTGCTGTAGAATAATGCTGGAGAGAGATGGCTCAGAGGTTAAGAGTACTGCTTGCTATTCCAGAGGTCCTGAGTTCAATTCCCAGCACCCACATGATGACTCACAGCTAGCCATATGTAATGAGATCTGGCACCTTCTTCTGGCCTGCAGGCATACAGGACATAGTACAAATAATAAATAAATAAGTAAATAAGTAAATAAATAAATAAATAAATCTTTTTTTAAAAAAGTAGTTGGGTGTGGTGACACACACCTTTAATCCCAGTACTTGGGAGGTAGAAGCAAACTGACAGTATAGTACAACCAACCACAAATACAAAGTGTATAATCTGAAAAAATAACAAAAATTAATTCAAGTTTAAGTAAATAGATGCTCATGTTTACAGCTTGGAAACTCCACATAGAGTCCAGTCTAGAGAGAAATAGTTTTATAAGTTTTAACAGCCCAGACAACCAGTGTCCTGACAAGAGAAAACAAAAACAGAACTAAATCAATGGCAATAAAAATATAGGTTGAAAAAGAATAGAAAGGTGTGATGTTTCAATGACAGGCCCTGATAACTAACTCAGCAAGGATTCCTATAGTCTTAATAATAATAATCAATCCTAAATAGAGTTTATTAAAGACATCTGAAAGTTTCAAAGACCATACTACATAATTTGATTCAATTTACAAAAATGGACCTAATTGGTTGATGAGGCATACCACTATCTCTCCTCTACAAAATTTGCTGAAAATTCATTAAAAGGAGGGCAAAATGAATGTGCAAATACATATTCCACTGTGTTCTGTGACCACAATTACTCTCTATAACATGCTACAGAGCACATGGAATAAAAGTGACATCCTATACTAGTTCTCAACATACATTTATTGATGTAAAAGTGGATTATGATGGGTGTGAAATTATTTCCCATAGTTTTATACACATATCCAATTCTGATCTAGTAGATGCTGTGTTATAATGTATAAAATAAAATTAGAACTAAAACAAGCTTACTATTTCATACATTTCTAGAATGTTTAGTCGACTGACGTTTTGAAGTGACGGAGTGAGAGAAGCTGAGGGCCCTGCCAACAAGGGATGGCATCACACAATTCCTAAGGGCCAGAGTAAAACTGTGAAGGAAGAGACGGTTATCGTCACTGTGCCTCCTCGGGCTCAAATGCTCCTGTCCTTAAGCCTTCAAACCTGGACTTCTGTGCCCACCATCAGCTCACTGCCTTTCAAGTTCTCCAACTATAGCATAAAGTTTGGTTGGAGTAGCCTGCAAACATACAGATCTCACAGCCTCAATTATCATGAGAAATACTTTGTAACAAGCCTCGTGTTTTTATGTGTTTATATATAAATTTAATTGTGTCAGTGGTTATGTTTCTCTAACAGTCTCTAATACACTTGCACATGTACAAACACACACACCAATATTCATTTAGGATACTACTTGACAATATGTAAATCACATCAAAGAAGCTAACTTAATGCTTTGAATTGATGCAAACGGAATGGCTAGGCGTGTTTCCACTATAATACTACTCACTTAGCCTCATTTATTAAAGCATTCTGCGATTCTAAAAGTAATAGAACAACTACAGAGCATGTATGTAGGAGAATAAAAGTATACTATGGTTTATAAAACATGCCAAAATGCAATTAAATTCCTCCTTTTTACCTGTAATTACATGCAAAAGTGGTACTAACCAGAACAGGTTGCTACTGAAGTGTTAAGTTCTTTACATAGTTACAAATATCTTATGTTTATATAAATTTATTTATGCAAAAGTATACATATGTGTTTGTTAGTAAAAGCAAAATTTCCAATAACAGCCACAATAATTGTCTTTCTTCAGTTGGATTATGAGCTGTTTATATTTTCATCTGTACAACATCATGCATTTTTCCAATTTTCTACAATTGACATACTTTTATTATGAGGAGAAATGATAAAAAAAATTTATAAGCCTATTCAATTTTACGAACCCCTCACCACATAATATTGGAATAAGAATCAATAATTCTGAAAAAGGACCATTTCTAGAGCCGTGAGTTATATTTTAAAACTGCACTAATAGTTTTGTTTCTAAGGAATTATTTCATGTAGTGACAAAATAAGCCCCTTTGGCTTTGTATTAAGAACCTCACTAATTCACAGGGCTGCAGGGGTGCATTCAGAAACAGTGGAAGCTGCACACAACTCCCATTTCCTCTTACAATGCCTTTTCCTAGTTAGGGTGGAAACAGGTAGACATGAATTCTGAGCCCACAATGTAGCACTCAAAGACAAGAGGTTGCTTAGACCAACTAGACTGCCAGACCAGTTGCTTGCTTGATTTTATTTAAAGCCAGAAATAGCTTATAAATCTGAGTTGCAGACAGAATTGAATGCAAGAATGTAACACATGAGAATTTAGGATCCCCACCTCCACTTACAGAAGAGGAAAGGGAAGAATCTCTTTCCTCCAACCCAACCCCAACAGTTGTATTCTTAAATGTTATCCCTGGTTAAAATAATAATAATAATAATTAATAATAATAATAAATAAATAAATAAGGTATCCTACAAGCTAGTCTGATGACCAATGGCAGATCTGCCTTATAACTCCAGCTATAAAAATCACTGTGACAACAAAATTGGCATCTATGAAACAAGATATTCCCTTGGAGAATTTTCATGAAAGAAATTAAATAGCAGCAGATGGCATGATATGAGCAAATTTTTTTCTTGGTCCTCTGTCAAAAATTATTGTGATCAAGCACAGTTTAAAAGTGTGTGTGTGTGTGTGTGTGTGTGTGTGTGTGTGTGTGTGTGTGTGTGTCGGGGGGAACAAATGTTATCAGCCATTAAACCCAAACTGAGTGGATGACACACACTTGCCTATATTTAAATTATAGGCATTATGAAGCACATGGAACACCACTGACACGTTTCACGATAAATACATAAATAAGAAAAGAAGAGCAAATGGCCCTACAGTCCACCAAGACTCAGCTACCAGCGCCTCAGAGTAAACAGCTGTGCTCCATCTCTGAACCATTGCCATCATGATCTGTGAATGTCAGGCTAAATTATTTCCTCATTCTACCTACCAACCAAGAAGCCCAGGACTGTTCGAGTATACACCAAAGAAATGACATGCTTCTACTGTCTGCATACCTTTCCATGACCATGTTTTCCACAGGAGCTAAAAGAATCTTCCAAAATATGAAGCAAATCATGTCACTGACCTTTTAAGAATGCTTCAGTGGCTTCCCAGGGCTCCTAGGGTGAAAAGAAAATAGCCTGCAGAATCACTCCCCACGTCCCTGGCTCCCTTCAATATTTGTCCATGCAGAACTCCGAGGTCATCTTTTCTTCTTGCCTTGACACTTCAAACAAGCCTGCCTTTAGAGGATTCAATACCCTGGAGCTCACATTCCCCTCTACTGGAGGGTCTTCCTTTCTGGAGCAAAGTTTCATCTATGTAGAACTTTTCTAGCGTCGATTCCTTAGCTTCAACATTAATTTTCAAGGAGGTTTTCTTTCAGCACTCAAGAAAAAGTAGCTCTTTAGAACTGCTTACTTCACTTTATTTAATTCATAGTGTCTATTACCTGATATTTCCAGGCGCACAGTACAGTTTCATTAATATTGGAGAACGTGACTTCCTTGCTCAAAGTTTGGAATCCATGTCAATAACTGTACAAATTAAATCTACAATAATTACTTTTATTGAAAATTATTTCCCTATATAGCATATTCTGATTAAGCTTTCCCCTCACTATATTCTTCCGGTTTCTCCCCAACTCCCCTCCCATCAGGATTCATTGCCTTTCAGTCTCTTCTTAAACAATAAACAGAAAAAATAATAAAAATAATAATAAAATAAGATTAAAAAACAAAGAAGGAAAAGAGGCAAAAACTGTACAAGAAGCACATACAAATGTTGACCCACAACACACATTTACACACTCAGGAATCCCATGCAAATACAAAACAGGAAGCCATAATGTATATGCAAGGGACCTGTAAGGTAATAACAACAACAACAACAAAAACCCCTGACTTAACATTGTGAGATAAAGAACACCCACAGCTGCCAGAGATGCCATTGGGTTTGTTTTTTGTTGGCCATCTACTGCTGGGCATAGGGCCTACCCAAGGTTTGTTTCACTTGGAGAGAACTAATTTTTCATTTCCAAGAGGCTACCAGTTGGAGGTAGTTTCTGGATTCATTTGCAATTGGCTACCAGTTGGAGATAGTTTCTGGTTGGGATGGAGCTGTATGTTCACCTCTCTTTTCAGCTCTAGGAACTCTAGAGCTAATGCAGTCCTGTGTTGGCTCTGTGCATGCTGCCATGGCCTCTCTGAGGCATCTAGGCCTTGTTTCCTCAGTGTGCTCCATCCCCTCTGTCTCCTACAGTCTTTCTTTGTCTTCCACAGGGTTTCCTCGGTTCTCCATTTGAGAGCCCTCAATAGCCTTGGGAATAGGCTAGGTTGTTTGGAGGTCCCCATGGGGTCTTGGCCAAGAATCTGATTATATGCAACCCATTCTTTGTAACATGGAGGGGGCCTGCTTGTTGTTGGCATTTTTGTCCCACCTGGTTCCCACAACTGTTTAGCCCCAAAGAAAATCACACATAGGTCTCCATGAATTATAAGCTGATTGGCCCATTAGCTCTAGCTTCTCACTGGCTAACTCTCACATCTTGATTAACCCATTTTTCTGATGTATGTTAGTCATGTGGCTCAGTACCTTTTTTCTGTGGGGCAGATCACATCCTGCTGCTTGGGTGATCTGGGCAGGAGTGGGAGGAATCAACTTCCTCCTTCCCAGAATTCTCCTGTTCTCATTACATCATTTCTACTTTCTGTCTGGTTTTCCCGCATATATTTCCTGCCTGGCCAATCAGCATTTATTTATAACATGATTGACAGAATACAGACAATTCTCCTGCACCAATTCCTTGAACTGAAAGCTTTATTTGGAGGCAAAAGATGCCCACCTGGAGCTCTGTATATCTCATTATTTGGTGATTTCATTTTGATCACCTTCATATATGAGTATATTTTAGGACACTTCTCTTGATTGGGTTTCTATAAGACCCCTCCAATGGTCCTTGATTTTAGCAGTATCTCCCTGAATTCTCTCCCTCACTTCCCTCTTCTCTCACACTCCCCATTTTATCCTCCTATTCCAGCCATCTCCTCTTGTCCATCCATAACTATGTATTCTTTTTTTTCCCTTTTTATGGTGATACTTCTCTCCCCACTAGTCCCTTACCTATGTGGTTATAAAATTGTGCCTTGCTTATCAATAACTTCACAGCTAACATTCACATTTAAGTGAGTATATCTTGAGTCTCTGTTACCTCAAGGTGATTTTTTTTTAGTTCCATTCATTTACCTGTGAATTTTATTATTTAATTTTTTGATGTCTCAGTAATATTCTATTATATAAATATAACACATATTCTTTATTTGAAATTAACAGTATCAATGATTTATGGATTCTAGGTTGTTTCTAATTTCTGTCTTTTATAAACAGAGCAGCAATTAATATGGTTGATCAAGTATCCCTGTGGTAGGATGAAGTATCCTTGGGGTATAAGCCGAAGAGTGTTATAGCTGGACCCTGAGTTAGATCAATTCCCAGCTTCCTGAGGAACCACCACACTGATTTCCACAGTGGTTGTGCAAATTTGCACTCCCACCTACAATGGATTAGTTTTCCTTGATCCACATCCTTGCCAGCAGGGGCTGTCAATTTTATTGTTCTTGGTCATTATGACTGGTGTAAGATGAAAATTCAAAGTTGTTTTGGTTTATATTTCCCTGATTACTAAGGATGTTGAACAGTTCTTTAGGTGTTCCTTGGCCATTTGAATTTCCTCCTTTGAGAATTTTCTGTTTAGATTTGTGCTCCATTTTAAACTGGATTATTTGTTTTCCTGATGTCTAGTTGTTTTTTTTCGATTTCTTTTATTTCTCTACACATTTTGGATATTAGCCATCTATCGAATGTGTAGCTTATCACTTTGTCTGAATCATGGTGTCCTTTGCCATACAGAAGCTTTTTAATTTTATGAGGTCCCATTTAATAATTACAACAATCCTTTTTGAAAGAATTATGCAATAATTCTTTAAAAAGATGTCTAATTATGCAACAATAATTTTAGATGTTATAATACTGATCCTGGAGAGCCAAGGATGTTAGAATCCTGTAATTCATTATACTTGTCTTCTTACACAATAGTGGTAACAGACATAAAACAAGCATTAAACTTTTTGTTCCTCTTCTCCCTCCACAAATTGAAAAATTAGAGTCAAATCAATTTAAAGGCTCTGAGTGCCTGGCTAAGACCAAAGCAGTGTTTCTTCAGTATCTTTAATGACTACACTCTTTGTTAGCTCATTTGGCATCATAGGACATACACATTATTGCAGGTGATGTTTTAAAATATGCCCGCATAAGTTCCTATCATATTTCATATTTTCTAGCCCTCTTGGACTATTCCTGTGAACACCGGTTCCTGAAGCGTGCTGTCCCAACATCAGCTCCTATGGCTTCTGACTAAAGAGTTAGCTCAAGTTGCTATATCCAGTTGTAGCGTATTCACTAACAACCTGAGCTGTAAAGACCTTTGTCCAGGATGGAAACCCACAAGGTAAATCTGGACCCTGAGACAGAAAATCTCCCAGTAATATCTCTCTTGTCTCTAAAGCTTTCCCACTGGACTAAACTTGGCACCATATCCTTGCTTAGCCACCCTTTATTTCCAGACCAGACTTCTCTGTTTCATTAAGTTTTTCCTATGTACACACCCCAATGAATTACAACTGTGTAAATTGTCATCTATGGTATTATAAAATGAAATGTGAAAATACCATTGAGATATTTATTATTTTGGTTTTGGTTTCAATATAGCACAAAACTGTTGTTTTTTTTTTAAAGAAAGCTTATTTTAGAGTGAGAATATGTCACTATTATTTCTAAATCCTGGTGCAGTCAAGATCAGCAGTTGGCATAGACACAAACCACAGTACACTTCAGTGATTTCATACTGAGTCATTTGTGTGATATAAAGGCACATTGTATTAAGAAAAAAGTGTTAAAGAAGATTTTCACAGAAAGATGCCTAATGAGAACGGACATGCCAATGGTACAAGATTGCGGGGAAGATGGGAAAACTCTACCATGAAGGAAAGTTACTTTGAGCGTTTCATATGAAAGGATGACAAGAAAGACAATGAGAAATTCCTATTCAAAGAAAGACCATGGTCTTTAACAAATATTGCCAAATGAATGGACTTTTACATGTTTTAAGTTAAATGAAATTTTAATGAAAAGTAAAATGCTACCTAACATTTGAACATGAACTTTAAACTTAAAAAAATTACTTTGAAATCCTCAGTAGTAAATATTTCCATACTACAATCTCCTATTCAGGCAAATACCAACATGAATGAAGCAGACATTCAGGCATGAAAAGTATACAGACACATTATATATGTGCCTTGACTTGTAGAGTTCTGGATTTGTACTCCATTAAAATGTAGAAGGAGCAGTGGGCTGCATTCCCGCCTAGCTCCCACATGGCTAGTGTTATACCCGAAATAACAACACACAAATTGTATTCTTTTAAACACTGCTTGGCCCATTAGCTCTAGCCTCTTACTGGCTAATTCTCACATCTTGATTAATCCATTTCTAATAATCTGTGTAGCACCACGAGGTGGTGGCTTACCAAGAAGGATCTTAACCTACGTCCATCTTGGAGAGGAGATCTATAGCACCTGCCTCACTTCCCTTCTTCCCAGCATTCTGTTCTGTTTACTCCGCCTACCTAATTTTCTGTCCTATCAAAGGGCCAAGGCAGTTTCTTTATTGAGCAATGAAAGTAAGACATAGACAGATGAACCTCCTCCATCACATTAAAAGAAGAGAATACATAAAGCAAAATCAAGGAAAATCTGGCCATCCAAAGCAGGACTCAAGTGGCTTAAGAAGAACTAGAAAGCACTCACCTAGTGCTACTATGGATGTTGGCTCTGAATCAGACCCTAAAAGCAGCCAAGCTCAGCTACTGCTAATTAAAAAGATGCAATCCAGAATCTATAAGAAACAGCAACTAGGAAGCAACTGCATTCCAGGGAACTTTTCTGTGTCTGTTTTCTCTTCACTCTTCTCAGTTCCTCTCTCCCTTCCTTCCCTTCTCCTCCTCATCTTCCTCCTAATCATTGCCTTCTCCTTTTCATCCTTTCATGTCTCACTCACTCCTCCTCTTAGCTCCTTCTAGATCTTTCTTTCAAGAGTGTGCATTGAACCCAGCATCTTGTATAAGCTAGGCAAACACTCTATCACTGAACTATACCTACAAAAATATTTATGAAAGAGAATTTAGAAGTAAATTAGTGGATGAAAATTTCATAGTAACAAAAACAGGTATGAATAACAAAAGGAAACAAAGCATAAAGAAAAATATGTATGGTACAACTTCAAATAATGCTTCAAAATTAAAATAACAATGCTAAATTTAATCAAACTTAATTGTGTTGGTAAAATACAGGATAGACAGTATACACCTGGTAGCTTCAACAAGCCAAACTCTCAAATCTGATAGTGGGAGATTAATAGAAAAATATTAGTCATTGAAAATGTAAGTGGTGGGCATGCAAACCAGCTACATAAATATATAAAGTAAAGGTGAATAGAAATAGCTGAAAGAGTTGAAAGTAGTTTCTTAAGGATGGGAAATAGAGCCCGTGTTTGTGTTCAAACATAACTTTAGTCGTGTTATTCTAAAAAAGAGAAGGGAAGAGCTTTGGTCCATTTCAATCTGATCAAATGTTCAAGCACTACACATGTATTTACATCACTGGAACAGGTAAATATTTTCCATTAAAAATGCCTAATTCAAGAGTAACTATTGAAAGGCACTAGTCAACAGGGTTAAACTTAAATAAAATTATCTGGAAAAACAAACTTCAAAAAGAACAAAATATATAAGAACTAACATGTGTCAGTTACTAATTGTTTACATGTTATATATGGAACTTAATTCTCACAATATCTATAAGCATAGCTGCTTCCAAATTACAAAGGAAAAATAACATCTTGAAAATACCAAACTCCCACATCCAGAATGTGACAGCAGCAATATTTTTGCTGTCTTTGGTAGGAATACTTACTTCACACAAATCCAAATATCTTCTACACAGTCTAAGACTCAAGTAGGTGATGACTTAGAGAAACTGAGCTTCACTGAAATAGAAATCAAATCTCTGCTGGCTAGTTTACACATTACTAGAAGATTCTATGCACATTACTGGAGGAGAAATCTAAGCATCAATTAGCTATGAACTCTGCGTGGTACATTAGTAACTGGGCTGTCAAGACATAACATTCCCCCAGTGCAATAGAGGCTTGAACATCATGGGAGTAACCCATGATTTTCTTACTGGATTTAAAGCCAGCTCCACAAGTGAGCACCCATACGTGGCATAAATATAAGACTAAGAAACTACAGTTAGACAGGTAAGGCCCTTGGAGAGAACCTAATAATATTATTCTGTTAAAGGAACATATTATTTATACAACTTCTAATGACATTAATCTAGCCATTAACTAGGGCCTCCATCAATCATAATCAAAGATATTTCTGTTTAAAATAAATGATGATAAATGGTGAGACCCATAACCGACTGAGGTATAGAGAATAAGAGACTGCAGGTATTTCAAACCTAAGGGAACACATATAAACTGCATCCCAGCCACTCCACTTCAAAGGCTCACGGATCACTTTAGAATGCTAGAAAGGGTGTAAGAGATAGTGAGCATAAAGTCCCACCCCTGTATGAGGAATTCTTGGCAACTGGTAGCTGCTGGGAGAGCATGGATCAGTTTTCTCTCAGTGTGTAAGCCCCTGTAAGTTGATCTCACTTGAAGTTGAAGACCACAGCACAAACTGGACTTGATGAGAATAAAAGCGGTGGAGGGGGGGCAGGCAAGTTGAGTGAGAGAGGGAGGGAACAGATCTGGGTAGACTTGGGTAAGGGCAGATAAATATGATCACATTTCATTGCAGGAAGGCCTGAGACTAAACATTTCTTCTCTCTTTTTTTTTTTTAATTTTTGAAACCATCTTATTTTACATACCAATCCCATTTCCCTCTCCCACTATTCCACCTTCTCCCTACCCAACTCTCAATCCATTCCTCAAAGAGAATGAGGCCTCCCATAGAAAGTCAAGAAATTCTGTCATCCCTTGAGGCAGGACCAAGTCCTCCCCACCGTATTTAGGCTGAGCAAAGTGTTCCTCCACAGTGAAGGGGTTCCCAAGAGCTGTTTATCCCAGTTCATGCACTAGGGATAAATACTAGTTCCACTACTAGTGACCTTACAACCTGCCCATGCCACATAACTGTCACCCACATTCAGAGGGCCTAGTTCACTTTTATGGAATGACAGGTTGGGACCCAACCTATCATTCCAGGATCAGTGAGTTTCCACTAGCTCAGGTCAACTGTTTCTATGAGTATCCCAATCATGGTCTTGGTCCCCTTTGCTCATAATATTGCTTCACTCATAGAGAGTCTAACCATTTTTAAAAAGTCCAAATCACATGGAGTTCTATAACTTCTGGTTATCTTATGAGAATTTCCCTCTTTACTATCCTTGAAATGGAAACAAATCTCTTATATTCAAAGCTGATATTTATTTTCCTGTTGTGGTGGTCATTCCAAAGCACTGACCTCTTCTCAAAAGCAACCACAAAGTTGAGGGTGGCATGAAGAGAGGGAAAATGCTGTCAGAAAGGAGTTTTCTGTTGGGAAATGAGATAGAACAGCACATGCCCAACTTCTGACAAAAAACAGAAAAAACATTGATGATGCCATCTCTGAGGAACAGACATGATCATAAATTTCTTAAATATATCCCTTTAGATGCAGATCAAACCACTTTATAAAGCTTTTATTTAATGGTGGTGGTTTTATGTGTTTAAAATTCCTTGTATAATACAAATTGTAATGAAGATGGTCTTATGATTTATGAAGTAATGATTGGGGTGTCAAAGGTTGAAGATGAGAATAAACATATTCTGTTATTTAATACAATTAAAAATAAAGTTGCAAAACTATAATAAATACATGTAAGTGGCAAAATCCACTTCTGAGCCTATAATCTTTCACAGGTTTCACAGCTATAAGAAGATAATACACAATGCAATAACTCTGGCAGAAGTGGATCACTTTCCTTCTTGAACACACTGAGCCCATGCTGTTAAGAGGTCAATGAAGGTGGAAGAAAGAGCTAGTATGACCTACTTAATGGATACAATGTCACTGCCGTTGATAGGAAATGCTGAAAAAAATTTATTTCCCAAAGTGTTCTTCTTTCTTGGTTTAGAAGTTTAAAACTTCTTTATTAGGGTTCTTTATTTGAATAATCTTGCTCTTCAGGATCGTCTGTTCCTTTGGAGACTTAAAGATGATGCAGGGAATATCCTTTGATTTGGAGAATGAATATTCTCTTTGCTAAATCATTGTACTTAATTTAGTTGCTCTCTTCTTAAAATGCACTTTTTCCTTTTTTATATAAATATTTGCCATCACAAACGTACAAAAAGGCAACAGTGAGATGTTTCATGTAATCATCATTTTTAGAATCACTCCAAGCTTTGAGAACATGCAATAGTGTTCACATGTGAAAAATTTCTACAGGAAATTTGCACGACCTTAAATAAGGAAACCAAAGGGTGACTTGGCGATTATCTCTCCTCCTTTCAACTACACACAGACTGACTGAAAGTAAAGACTGCTAAAGACCTGCTAATAGTTGCAAATCTTGACTCTCCTCTCTCATATCCCAACTGCCTATTCACAGTAATCAGCTCAATGGTCTTACTTCCAAACCATGGATGCTCTACTAAAAACTAATTCTACTGCAGACAGTATCTTAATCATAATTAGGAGAAAAAGATTGATTTTCACTTGAGCATTCAAAAATACAACACTTTTGATAATAAAAATGTAAATAAGTTTTAAAAAAGAAGTGCTAGAACTTTAATGGCAAATGAGTATGAAAAGATGCTCCTGCCAAAACCTTCAAAAATACAACCTACAATTTAGCGCTGCTCCTATACACATGAGTTAAGGGTTGACCACTGGGACTGGTATCCTCTCAGAGGGTTTCTTCCTGGAGAAGACTGGAAATACTTCTCTCAGGAACCTGTAGTTCTTTGTCTAAGGATGGAACCAGGTGAGAATTTCTCCACCCACACTAGAATTTCAACTGCTGTCATCACTGTGCAGATCTTGTTTAGACAATCACGTTGTTAAGATTTCATGGCGCAGCTCCCTGTCATATGTATAAAAGACAACATCTCACAGCACATGTACAAGTTTTCTGTTCTTACAGTCTTTGTAACCATTCTTCGGAGTTGTTCTATGAATTAGAATGTCACTGTTGTATTATCTCTAAACACCCACAGTCAGTTGTTCAAATTTAAAGTAGATTGTGCAGCAGGAAGAAAAGGGTTAGGGTGGAGTGAGCTTAGAGAAAGCTGCTGAGAAAGGAAATGTTTAAGCTAAAACTTCAGTGATGGGGTGGAGGTAAGAAAATGCTTTATGTAAAATTGTACATTTTGAAATAATATGATACAACAGAGAAATTACCTACAATTAGCAATGGGAAGTATTTTTGAGTACCTACTTATATACAAATCACACTACAATATGAATTTAATGGAATAATATTGAAAAGTAACAACTGTTACATTTACATTTTTATGAATAAAGGTTTGGAAGAATTATAAAACCTTTGTAATTTAAATAAAATTTAAAACTGATCTCGGATGAGCTGATTCCTCAAACATGACTCTTAACTGATAATATACTGATTTCCTTTAAAGCTAGTGAGAAAGCAGCACATGTCTGTATTATCATTGTACCCACAGCGTAGAATCACTTGTACCCACAGGTACAAGCGAAAGACCAGCTCAAGCACCTTAGTGAGACTTTGCTTCAAAAAAAAAATTAAATACAATAAAATTTCAAATTACAAAGTAAAGTGGCAAAAGAAATGGTGTTAAATTTCTGGTTTTATATATTTCAGAGGAACATGACTTGTTCTTTAAGACATAATCACCATGGACAGGTTTTAAGACACAATACAGACAGGGCACTGTAATGTACAAAGGAAGCACCATGAAAATCAGTGGGGATGAATGAAAGGTGCATCATGTGAGGAGATGTTCGGGAGTCAGAGTAAAAATATGCACCTGCAAAGGTAAGGACAGATAAAGTGACAACTGAGACGTCCACTGGGCTTTGGGAACAAGGTACCTTGGAACTTGTAGGAAATTTGAGATAGGAAAGAGACATTCCTATGGCAACTATGCAAAATCCTCAAAATTAGGAAAGGGAATGACAAGAAGTGGGATAAAAATTACTGAGATGAAATTTTAAATGGAGAAACAAAGGAAGTCAGAGGGTACCGCTACAAAAGTCATCAGGCTGCCGCAGCTCAATCTAGAAAATAATTTCTGTTTCGGCTCAGAGCCCCTTGTTCACTGAAGGTTACAATCAGCATTAGTGTTTTAAGGTATTTTACCAGGCTGTGCCAATGGTATATTAGAATGGGTTTCCTTACATCACACTTGCCTGCACTCCCTTCTGACCAGGTTCGCCCTTTATTACGCCCCCCTCCCCCTCCTATTGATCCTGTTCTCTTCCCAGGTAGCCCTCCTTTACTTTTATACTGCATGTCTCACTCCTTTTTATGTAAACATAAACCAGCAGCTGCATTTGCTTTTCAAGGTATGACCACAAAATACATGAGACTGTTGCAAATTAAGTTTAATTAGGGCTACCTACAGGAGAATGAGTGAAGGGTTAGAAGCCACAGTGTAGATCGTTTACCTGTGGCCATGACACTGAAGAAAATGGCTCTCCCTTCACCATCATTTAGTATGAACAGTGTACAGTCAAGTCCTCCCCAGGACATGAGAAAGAGCTTCTTAGAAGCTCCAGGATATCTGGGATGGGGATATGTTTGGGTCGATAATGAATGAGACAGGATGAAGATTTTAAAGTGTTTGCAGTTCTTTGAAAAAAAAATATGTATGCCAAGCACAAGAGGAATCCAGAGGGAAAAGGCATGTGAGGGTAGAATTTAATGGGAAATGGAAACATTAGGTCTTGAATTAATTAATTAATAAGTAGAAGGGGTAGCACTAAAGAAATAAAGGCCTGGAGTAAGATTAATGAAGGACTTTCTGTGACTAAAAGAGAGAACAGCTTGGTAGAAGTAGTCCAATAGGGGAAATGGGAAAAGGGGGCTAGGGGGATGGGGGTTTCTGAGGAAAGAAGAGGGAAGTTAATACAGAAGAAGATGGGTATATGGTAAAGGGGAATGACTGGATAAAACTGATCTGATGGGGGCAATAAGAAAAGGTGGGTTCTCCTTAGACAGACATGGTAACTTATGTGAATGGCTGAATAAGTCACAAGAAATCATTCTGTTAACTATTAACACCTCCAAAGAATAAAGCCATATAATATATATGTTATATTAGATGTGTATCTTGTGTACATATTTTATGAAAAAGCCTTTTTCATTAAGGTTCTGAATTGACAGCAGTCTCTCCAAGAAACAAAGGTCAACTAACAAAAACCCTAATACCAGAAATAAGAAACCCTTTTCAAGGCATTGGTCATGGTTTTCCTATGAGACTCTCAAAA
>NC_022034.1:36427679-36465705 GCF_000317375.1 Microtus ochrogaster | reverse complement strand
CTCCCTCCCTTCGTCCCTCCCTCCCTCCCTTCCTTCCTTCTTTTCTCCCCAGAAGCAGAATGTACATCTCTATTACTGAAGACATGATGTATTTCAAAACCAAGGCCCAGAGACCTCTAAGCTGGAACTGACCTGAATGCCCCCTCCCTCGGGATTAGTTATCAAGGTAACCTAGAAGCTTCCAAAGGAGAGAAGTGTTCAAAAGTACTACCCAGCTCTGATGCTTATTAACCACATTAAGGATTAGCAAGACACAATAACCCTACTAATGCAGTGATGTAGGTGGGTCTTTTTTCTATGTGTTGCTTTCATTGGTTAATTAATAAAGAAACTGCTTGGCCTAATATGTGAGAACATAGGTAGGTGGAGTAGACAGAACAGAATTCTGGGAAGAAGGGAAGTGAGGAAGATGCCATAGCTCTCCTCTCTGAGATGGACCTAGGCTAGAATCTTTTCTGGTAAGCCACCACCTCATGGTGCTACACACATCAATAGAAATGGGTTAATAAAGATGTGAAAATTAGACAATGAAAGGCTAGAACTAATGGACCAAGCAGTGTTTAAAAGAATACAATTTGTGTGTTGTTTATATCAGGGCATAAGCTAGCCAGGCGGCCAGGATCTGGGTGGCAGGAACGCAGCCCGCTGTTCCTTCTACAATGCAGTAGTGGCACACACACCTAGGCAATAACCAACTTCCTTCTAATTGGACTTAAGTCACACTCAACAAGAAAGAAATCATGCCTGCAACTGGAAACCTCACTAACCATTCAGTGCTCTTGACATCATGATTATTGGAGGAAAATGGGCAGCCACTAATTTAATGAATCAACATCATCATTAACAATAATCTGTAAACCTTTGTCCTTATACGCAATTAAGTGTAGTCTTCCCCCTCTTCAAGAACACCTGTCCTTACAACAGCTATAGACAGAAAACCACAATCAATCAAACTGCCAAGCTGTGGAGCACAGTCCCAATGGATACATTTACAATACCACATTTAAGGCTCAGGGAACACGTGAGAAGAGCAGGTAGAGTAATTGTTAGAGTTGGAGCTTCTGGGATGTTGCTGTGTGACTGTGTCTCCTAGTAACACCAGAAGCTATGCTATAAAGTCTCACCAGCATGACTGTACAAAATGAACCGAACAAGAACAGTAACAAACAAACAAACTCAATGGGGAAATGCCCAGGAGGTTTTAATCCTGAACAAAGAACTGCAGGCAATTGAGAAAGCTGGGAGATGTGGCCCCGCCCAGGGTAGATCACACCAATTGGTTGTCCAGTACCAAACAGTCGACCATGAAAACATACACACAGATTAAATTTGGAATATACAAATGCATAGATGTACATAATAACAATTGATGAAACAGGACCACAAATTTGAAGGCAAGTAGAAGATGGATACAGAAGGGCTTGGAGGGGGGAGAAAGGAAAGGAAAGAGACATTGTTATTAAATTACAGTCTAGAAAATAAACAAAAAAGGGGAGGATTCTATTTAGCCAAGTTTGTCTGTAGGTGAAAGTTATTTGAATTCACTAATTCTATACCAGGGATTTACTCTGCAGCATCCAAAACCATTCACGGTCCCTGGTAGTGATTCATCGTCTATAATCTGATAGTGTAAGATAGTCTGGTTCACTGAACACAAAAGAAAGTAGCATCCTTTGGTACATTTTACAGCTTAAATTTTCAGATGTGGTCTTCTTGTATATTATTTTTCAAATGTTTTACAAACATGAAATTCTGCTCATCCCAAACTCATTGTTTATGTTCATCTTTGCTTTCTATATATTCAAAAATATCATTCCTCTTTTGGGTTATCCTAATGTCTTAGTATCTTTGCTTTTGTACCACAAAGTCAATGACTTGTGAAAGAATCAAGCACACGATTTCTAGGAAATGATCTACTATAACACATAACACCATATGAAATTCTGGCGTTTATTTCCAAGAATACCGGCAGAGATAAACTGAAGGCAAGCTGAGAAACTACAATGTCAAGAATTTTAAATATTTAATTTCCTATAGAATACATAAGAAAGTGAGTGCACTCTAACTCCAAATTCAGAATTGGAATTTGTCATAAAAATAAAAGAGTATTTGAAGAAGCATAATGGTTAAGTGGGTAAAGGCACTGGGCTGCTAACCTGAGAACCTGAGTTCAATTTCCTGAATCCACGCATTGGAAGTAAATAACTGATTTCTGAAAATGATCCTCTGAAGTCTATATACATATGTAGCATGCGTACACACATAGGCAAATACAAAATAAATAATAAAGAGTATTTATTCTACATTAAAATAATTAAAATTGTTTCTTAATAGACAGTGTAAGACATGGAAGTGAAATACACACTATTCTAGAGTTGCATTTTCTTCAAGACTTCCTTGGAATTAGCTGAAATTAAAAACATTTTATGCAGATGTAACTTTTTATTATCGCTTAATGACTTCCTGAAAACTTTTATAATAGTTATTGCTACAAAAAAATCAAGATGAAATGACCAAAGTTTCTAAGTGACTGCTTCCATAAATGATAAAGCTGTAATATCTATTGACGACTTTAGCAGATTTTAAAGAATACTTTGGTTGTTGCTTTTTAAAAATGTACCAGTACTTACTTTGCTCTATAGAAAAATTCATTTAGCAAGATTTTAAAAATCAGATTAAATTGTATAAGTATTTTTGGAGACCAGATGACAATAAAAATGCAGTAAAGCCTCAACAAAAGTTGAGACAATTAGCCAGGATATTGCTGTGTAAAATTTTAATGATGAAAGGTTGGTGCAATGGCTTAACTTAATTGTTCCCTATAACCAATTAACTTCTAGGGGGCTGAGAGTCACCTTTTATTTCTAAAGACAAACAGATATCTATGTTTTAAATGTTAAATATATCCTAATTTTTCTGTGCGTTACATTTTAAAAACTTTCCCTTATATCAAGCATGTTCTCACTTCCGGGTCTTTGCACTTTTTATTCACTTTATTCTGAGTTTCCTGCTCCTGGGTATCCACATAGTTTCCACACACACACACACACACACACACACACACACACACACACACCGACACAGGATGTATTTAAATGTCACAGGTACCACATGCTTTGACTACTCTGAAT
Organism: Microtus ochrogaster; assembly: GCF_000317375.1. Classification (NCBI taxonomy): domain Eukaryota; kingdom Metazoa; phylum Chordata; class Mammalia; order Rodentia; family Cricetidae; genus Microtus; species Microtus ochrogaster. The sequence continues at coordinate 36,462,574 of NC_022034.1, read as the reverse complement.
GCAACTGACCCTCCCTGCTTTTAAGCATCTCAGCATGCTGGAAAATAGTTTATGGTGTCTTTTTGGAACAGAATCTTGTTTCAGCAAAAACAGTGACTTGGTCACTAGCCACTACTCCCATACTTGGAGTTTAACAGTAAAAAGAAAGAAAATCTATGCAATGAGCTAATGTTACATTTTAAAATCTAGAGGTGGAAACATGCATGGTTTGTTGACTTCAGGAACAACGGAGTTGGGAAAATTGAATTTCCCTTTGTGAATTATCCATATTGTCTTGACTTTATTATCACTGCAGTATTCCAGCATTGGATCCTACTAGTTTCTGGGACTCTTATACGATTTAAAATGTGCAGGAAAGTTAGATCAATATATAAGAGCTAGCCAATAAGAGGCTAGAACTAATGGGCCAAGCAGTATTTAAAAAAAATGTGCAGGAAAGACTAGATACAGCCTCTGAAATGTAGCTAACCTCTCATTTATCATTCTTCAACCAATAGGACCAAAAAAATATCATTCAACATAAAGGAAAAGATGACCTACCCTAGGAAAACTTCTATCTTTAAAAGATTACAGGTTCTCTGGTATTTTACTCTTTAGAGCCAAAGTTGGGGAAACCACAGAGGCACATAAAATAAAGATGAAAACTACCATTTATTTACTAAATATATATATTTATGAAAATATTCCGATTGCACATTTAACTAGTTTTTGTTGTCAGGGAAAAGAAAGCAGAAAACAGTCCTGGCAAATGAATCCTGTTGTCACAGGTGGTCAATAGAGAATGAAGGCCAAATCCTGAAGAGGAGCAGAGGATGCCTCCATCAGCACACTTCAGCAGTGTTCCCAGAGTAGTCTGTGGGCATAGGCCCAAGGGTTCTAAGTTCAGAGAAACATCAGCTTTTGTCCCATGCCATTTATGTCCCCTATTATCTAATTTTTGAAAAGGAGTGGAAAGTTCTTAGACATTTTCATAAGCATAAAATGGTGCAAATTGATAGTTTGTCTGAAAATAACAAAGAAAAGGGATAGAGTGGGAACAGTTAAAACTGAGTCCAGAATAAGTTATTGTTACAGTTTTATCTGGGTCACTGCTGACAGAATTCACACTGACCAAAATGCAGCAGTTCAGTTACAAAGGTAAAACTTCTATGAATTCATTTATTCTTTGTTCAATGCTTGGTTGTTCAAAACAATGTCTCACTATGAATAAGACTGACCTGGCAATTATTACACAGTCCAGGCTGGACTTTGGCTCACAGTGTTCCTGTCTCTGTATTTCTAGCACAGCAATTTGTGGGTCACCTCATCTAATTCATGTTATCCAATGTTAGGACACACACCCAACCCAGAAACATCTCCTTCCCTGCCCCTCACAATCCTGAAGTTCTATGGATCTCTGGCATTTTCTCAAAAGATGAATCAGCTATACAGATATTCACTTTTAAAGATTTGCTCTGAATATTGTGAGTTCATAACTCCAGAATCCCACAACAGGAGTCAGAAATGGTGGAGACACTTTGTGATGGAGCTATTCGATAAATCAACTATGCATTGACCACCAGCTATGTGCTTTCCTGGATGTTCTCAGAAAATAAATGTCAAATAACATTGTGTTTATCTGATGAAGAATTTATCCTATAATAAGAGGGGGAAATGCCAGCTATATCACCGATTTAGTTCATAATGGGGAAAGATGAAACATGTGCTGTCATTAGAAATAAAAGTAATCTAAGGTTAAAGACTTTGGAAGAAAATATTGTAATGCAAGAAGAAATCATGGGAAGTGAATAGACACCCAGAGTGGGCATTAAACACAGAAAGAACATGTGAGAAAGAGCAAAGCGGGGATGAAAACACAAGAATAAAAGAAGTTCTATTTAGGAAATCACAGTGTATAAATGGCAGAATACCAGGAAACAGACTTGGAACTCACACTGTAGTGACACATGGGTGTGAAAGATTTAATACTTGACTCAACAGACAAAAACAAGCATTAGAAAAATTATGAACTGCATGCCACCATGTAGGATTCTGGGAATGAAGAGACAAGGAGTTCAGATAAACATCAGCATGGGTCTGGAATAAGGCATTGATGACCAAAATATGAAATACCAATACATTTCAGGGTAGAAAACTTGATTCATCAGGTCTCTGTAAATGTTAGAGAAGAGTGTTTTAATGTCATCTCTTAGATATTGAGGTTCAGTGACATGGGAGTGGTCGTGGAGGATTTAGTAGGCAACCTAGCAAGCACACTATATGCTTTATATCATTCTATCCTCTCTCTACAAAATAAATAAATAAATAAACAATCCTACCCTTTTATGAGGAAATTGAGCTTAAGAGAAAACAGGCAACTTGAACTGCAGGGGTGGCTGAAACCCACACAGGATCTACACTGAGGGTTTCAGATTACAGTATAGCCTCTAGAAGAATGGGGGTGGGTGACAGCAGTAGTTGTAATAATTAATAGATATTTTTATTTAAAAGCTATAACAAGATAAGTAGACTTATGACTGGCATAAATTTATCATATATGTGCATTTTTAGTCTTTCCAACTTTCATACTTTTCTCCTTTTATTTAACAAACTGTTAAGTGACAAGGATGTAGTCAGTGCACACCAGGTATCAAAGCAAATTAAAAGGCAATTAGATCAGAGAAAACTCTAATAAGAGATATGAAATGTGCATATCATTCATTTCCTGATTTATGATGTCAAGAAAAAATCAGAGGAATAAAAAAGGTTACCTCTCATATTATGAATAGGTTCCTAGGCATAAGGACAATGAGAAAAATTATTTGCATATTTATTAGGTTAGCCAACAGAATTAGAGGGACAGCTACTAAGTATAAGTTATACAGACACAGAATCTGAGAGCTCAGTATGGTTCCCACATTGCAGTTTCAAGGATGAAATGATGAGTCTGTCGTTAAAACTTCCCAGCCTCTTCCATCAGCACACCTTTGGAGCTGTAAACTAATGCGACATTGTATCATGGCGCTTCATAAATTCTTTCCTGAACACATGAATAAAACATTTTACATTATTGACCTTTATAGGTTGAATTAATTTTGGACACACATACAATATAATATCAGACCCTGAACCGATATTTATAAAGCTGCGCTCCTGACCTCTAAGAAATGCTATTGAAATGAAATAGACTCTCTCTTATTTGTTTCTGGCTTCGGTTTACATTTGCTTTGCTTCTTTGGGTTATGATTTATTCAAAGTATTTATTAAAAGTAGACAGAAGTCTTATAGGCCCTGGTGGTAATTGTAAACTGGGCAAGTATATGAAAATCATCATCTGTCTGAGCTAATTTAATAGGCACAAGAGGAAGGAGGATGCTGGAAGAAAATAGACCTGGGAATTCGTCAGTGGAGATCCACAATTACTGCTCTGAGCACTGCTCTCCCTGCACCACACACCTCTGGAAGACCCCCACATGACCACACCAGGGGTAAGCATTGGCACACTCCAGGCACCCCAAATAGCTATTATTTGGGGAAAAGTCACCTGAAAGGGACAATCCTTGTTGCTCCGAATTAGAAACATTCAGTGGAAAAAAAAATTGTGAGAGGGAAGTGAGTTGGGGGTGGGAAGGTGAGAGGTAGCTTTTCGTGAGCAGGAAGTTTAATAAAAATTAATTTTGAGGACACACCTTGTATTCTAAAGGTTTTAAAAAGAGAGAAAAAACAGTTTTGGGTGGGTGGGTGGGTAGACAGGTCTGAGTGGAGTTGAGAGTGGGGATAAATATGAACAAAATACATTATATAAAATTCTCTCTGATATAAAAAAATTCCTAAAAAGTAAGCAAAATTTTTTTCATGTGATGATGCAACTTGTTTTCAATCAAATCCATAACCTGAGTTTTACTTTTATACTTTCTAGAGGTTATATACCTGGAGGGGGGTCTTTCATTTTCATGAAAAATTTGCAGCACGAAGACATGCTATAGATACAGTTTTGTAAGTATAAGTGTCTCTCCAGCTCAGCTCATGAGTATGGAAATACTGTTGATATCTAGTAACATTCTTGAGACCAAATATCATCTTGTGATCATCGTGCCTCATATGATTATAGAGAGATATAGTTAAAATATTATAATTTACATTAAAACACCAACAAATCTAACCATCTTAGCATTTCAGGTCCTCGGTACCATTCCCAGCACTTAAACGTCTTGTCCAGCCCAGATCATCACACCCATTGCTTTCCAAAATTTACTATATTGACCTCAAGTGTATCACAATTCTGAACCATCACAAATATGAAATAATTTCTTGCTCATTGCTTTCATAGAGTAGCCCAACATGCCTCCAATTTTTGACCCATATGGTCAGACTTGAGGTCCTTTAGCGTTGATTCTTGACCAAGCTCTGCCACCACAAGCAGAACTCTTTAGAGAGCTTCGTGAGCATTTTACTTCAAGGAAAAGTTGCCCAAATGCCTCTGTAACTCTATGTTTTAAAAACATGAAAAAAATCATTCTTCCTTACATATTCTTGTCTGTAATTACTTGTTCCATAAAAACAGGTTTGAAATTAAAAGATATTTTCAGAGAAGGTGGTTGAGCACGCAGTATGTGAAAATGCATAAAAATTCCTTTCTTCTCAGGAAAGGACAGTTTGTTCCCTCTATTTCACGTCTCCTGATAATCTCTAAAAACTGCATGGGAAACAACACATTTACACTATCTGTCCAAGTCATTAGACAAAGGTGCTATGGCCTTGTTTACCAGATCAGCCTTGTCAGGGCAATAATGTGTGCCATTTTCACTCTCAAATACAATAGTTCTGACACAGGGACAACTGACTATATTTGAGAGAAGGGGTTAAATAAAAAAGCAAAAGCAGAAGTTTTAATCCTGTGGTCCATTGAGGTAGCCTAAGAATTATCACATGTACTCACTCATAAGTGGTTTTTAAACATAAGTCAAAGAAAACTAGCCCACAAATCACAATCCTAGAGAACCTAGACAACAATGAGGACCCTAAAAAGAGACATACATAGATCTAATCTACATGGGTAGTAGAAAAAGACAAGATCTCCTGAGTAAATTGGGAGCACGGGGACAGTGGGAGAGGGATAAAGGGGAGGGGAGAGGCAGGGAGGGGAGCAGAGAAAAATGTAGAGCTGAAAAAAAAATCAATAAAAATTTAAAAATATAAAGAAAGAATACATCGGATAGCTCTGTACTTCAGTACCCGTGATCTCTTGCCCTAAGACATTTGTTTTTTAAATTGATCTCTGTTGAACCTCCAAATAAAGCTGGATTGGTAAAGACTTATGTATTTTGTCCTAGTTACATTAACATTTGAACTTTCAAAATATCTTCTCATGTAAAAGTGTATTATAAGGACTTACGAGGCAAGGTAATCTGGGATGGTTTTACAAAAAATTTTATCTGTTTAGTCTTCTGACAACTTGAAACCATTTGAAATGAGCATTAGTAAGTAAGTGTAATCTTTAACAATGCATTTTAAAAATCTGTGCTGTTATGAAGGACTGGAAGGGTTTTGTGGTTTGTGTTTTCTGGAATTGCAACTGCACATGCTTATAGTTCCTCTGATGTCACTGTGGACGGACAAACAAATGCTTCATACATCAAAAAGTCCCTGGATTCACTGTCCCAAACAGTAAATCTCTCAAACACAGACACATTTTGTGTGTTCAGATACCACTGGCTTAAATTTCCTATTTTCAGAGCCCCTCTGATCTCTTGTTATAACCCACATTTCAGACAGCATATGCAAACAGGTACTGGGCATCTTCCTAGCCTGAGATTACATAGTTTTCCAGAATAATTAATATAATCTATTATACTCCTCCAACAACTATAAAGATCAAAAGCATTATATTTAATTCAAAAAGGATAAAAATTTAGAAATAAGATATTAAGCATATACATGATAATTAAAGTAGGAAAAGAAAAGCTGGGGGGTTCAGTTGTTATTGTTCCGATTACTTGCTTTGTTGATTATTTTACATGAAATTTTCCCATTGTCTATGTGACAAACCTCACCAGAATTAAAAAGGATGACACTAAAAGACATTAGCTCAGTCACTTCAGGGTGACAACAGGGAGAACTGCCTGGGCTCCCAGAGGTCTGTCATGAAGCCAGAACCTTTGTGCTGGATCAGTAGAGTGTGTTGGAGATACGGATAGTCGGTAAACACCTGGAAACACTCAGTCCTGCCAACTATTCAGTTCCTGCTCAAATTGTTAATTCAGCATTGTAATTTGCAAGCCAGGTACCCCGACCCAAGATTCTATTCATTGATAATTTTTCCAAAAAGCAACTGAAGTTCTTGTCTTGACTCTGTTATATAGAGTAAATCCTTGAAAAGCAGAACTTTCCTTTGCCAATGGCTACTCTTGATAATTTTCAGGGTATTAAATTACAATCCAAAGGTCATTTTATTAAACATGCTAGGATAGACATAAGCATAAATATATACGTTTTAATTCTCATAGGTAATATAAGACTGAGTATTAACCATGAATGAACTTCTCATTATATTATCAGGCTCGGTTAACAGCAACATTTTTATTACATCTGTGTTATGAGGATTATAAGATCACACAGTTTGGGGGGAAACATCTTTAATTCACAACTACTCATTAGTCCTCTGCATCTGGGAGCAATGGAAGATGGTTTTACAGAGACAATAAAAGAACCAAACCATATATTTTCACAACTTGTTATGGCAAGTTAAAAAAGAAATCAAGGATATAGGCATCACTTTAACAATCATTCCTAATCCAGGATGTCTAACTAGCAGGTCATAAGAGATTGAAAAAATCGTGAAATATATCATCAGTGCTTACAATGCCCTTCATTGAAAAACTTCAAAATGATGTAACCCTGCTAATTGCTAAAAAATGAATTTACACCCTGCAGGGTAGAAGTAATAAGGCCAAACTATAATTCCTCAAAACACAGCCATTATGTGAATAGCTCCACCATAAGTCTAAACGATGCAATTAATTCCCTGGCATTTCTGCAAGTTTTCTACGGCGAATCCATGTGAACTCAGACATCATCAGGCAATATTTATGTGCTGGGTACACAAATAGCCCTGTCACTCACAAACTGCCTCCTTAATGCAGAAACACCAGCATATCTGTCTCATTTACATTAGCCTCGGACATGGCACGTGCCACACATAAGGGTGGCTGACAGGAGACTTCAGTAATGGTAGCTGCCCTGACACAGCCTGGCAAAAAGGGATTTGTGGCAAACCTGGTATTCTGATAAAGATGGAGATACCCAACTGCAAGAAATCCGTGATAGATAATTCTGTTTTCACACATTATTTCTGGGTCATTCTGCAATAGTCAAAGTCCTTGAAAACTGGCATCCATATAAAAGCACAAGTTTAAGTGTTCGCTATTTAAATTAGCCTCCAGAATCTTCAGGAAACAAGATGTCACCTTGGCAGCATTTCGCATGTGCCACCCTATCTTTAAATATCAGACTTAAAACATCCAAGAATATTTCATAATGTTTCCCCCAGCCATATGTATTGTGATAGAATAATATTTGTTCACAGTATTTTAATTTGTAAGGATTAGACATGAAACCCCTTTAGGAAAATTCATAAGTTTAGGAAATTGAAAGACTATGCTATGACTTGACAAAGAAGGATCTTAGACTAAAAACAAAATTGTCACAATATACTACATGTTATTATAGAAATGAATGCACAGATGCTAGTTCTTTGTATAATATTTTATGACCTCCCAAACTCAACAACCTAACTGACTTCGATAGTAGACTACACAGTAAACTTTCATAGGTGTTTTAGGCTAGCAGTGGTCCTCAAGCAGGAGGACTGTGGATGGTTCACTCCATCACTCAGAGAGGGAAAACCACATTCACACAGTGTTCATTAACAACCATTGTTAGATTTCTGTTATTAACAGCAATATAGGCATTACAACTTCTAATGCATATATTAAACTTTACCCTAGGCTTTTGTAAACAGGAAAAGAGATTGTGCACACATACAGTGTTCAGAGCTACCTGCAATTTCAGGCATTATTTGGGGCTTGAAACATATACTCCAGAGCTACAAGGAGACTACCATAAGAACATTCTGGACAAAGCAGAGGTCTAAACGCTGCCATGAAGACAGTATAGAGAATTTCTCCATATGTGCAATAGGACTGGACCAAAGTCAAAGCAACAGTCACTATAGTTCTTCAGGGGTACAATGAAAACCCAAGACTCAAATTAATGGCCTTACTATTGTGCCCCAGAAAACCTGAAAAAATTCTCCACCCATGCTAGAGTGCTTTGTCTGAGCACTCCGTCTTTCAATGGTTTCAGGTAAGCTTATGAAGCCAAGCCTCGTCATATAAGGTGTGGCCCCTGCTGACTTTTCAAGGCTGCCTTAATTGGCAGTGCCTGGCAATACACAGAACTTAGGTTCATTAATTTTTGTTTAACTATCAATATAATTGTTAATATTTTTTTATTTTCATAGAAACATTTCCAAAGGGAAAAAAATCCCCATTTCTAATAATAAGCCAAGCATTTCTGTGGTGACATTTTCCTCCACGAAGAAGATAAAGCCAGACAATTTGGCATGCAGCATATGCGTTAAAACTGTACAAACTACCAAAGGCGATAGAAAAGCAGATGAGAGCGTTTTAAAAATTAAAATGCCTTTTGATTGCTCTGGGTTGTGTCCCGTGTTACAGAGAGGAGCTGTCAGCCTTGGTACCTTTGTAAATGATGGATTCTGTACAGCCTAGAGTGACATGGTAATGTATATTTCAAATTTTATTTTGAAAGCATTGATTCCCATACATCTTTGAAATTAAATTTCCCTCATGATTCAACTCTAAACCTCTTACCTTACTCTAAGGAAAAAAAAAAACAGGAGAAGGAAAATTTCTCCCTTATAGTCTAGGCAAACATAAACTACAGGTAGAGAGTAGAAATCTCATGGATTAAGCATTTTATGAGTCTGATTTTTCTCTATTGAATACAGTCTTTCTTGTCTTTTAAAGTGCCTGGGTATGTCTTGAATTCCTTCTTTTTCTCTTCCATTTGTGAAACACAATGAAAAGGCTAGTGTTTCTAGCAGTGTGCTTGTTTTCTGCTTATCTGATATTGCACTAGCCAAGATTTCATTACAGCAAAATAATGTTTGCAGAATGAATGAGTGGAATGTCAGCTTCTAATTCTCTGATCTCCTTTTTATTAATATTAACTTTCCCAAAGGTTTTCTCTTCTTTGTGCCCACTTTACTTGAGAAATATTAAACAATCCTTACTCAGATTATTTTGCTATGTACTTTGCTAATAGGCAGAAAATACCATTGAGTCTTTCCATCACAGCCCTGTGAATTATGTATAAAACCAGCATTGAGTTTTATTGAACTTTGATGCTTATCCATTTATATTTAGAAAGCTAAAAATGAAGAAAGATGTTTCTTCACAGGGCTAATTACTAAACTCCCACTGTCATGAAAGTCATTTTTCCCCAAAGAAAAGCCAGCCAGTTAAAGGAATATGATCAAAAGAAAATGTTTGCCCTTCATACTAAAGCACATAGTTTATTATAATGTGGTGCACAGTGTAAATATTATGGGTCATGAATTAATCATGGAACTTATTTAGGCTGTATCAATAAGAACACTCAAAATGATAACAATATAAGACCTTAGAATGACTAAAAATATTATTGTAAATCTAAGAGATAAAATAGATTGTTTAAAAGTTTAATTACTGCTACATAACAGGAAATATTTGGTTTATTTCTCACATGATTCCAATTGTATGGAGTGCCGCCTCTGCTCTCCACACTGCATCCCTTCAAGAATTTTCAGTGAACCTCTATAGGGTCAATAGAGGCTGAAAGAAACTAAGAGAGGTGAATTCAACAACTAATGAAACCAAATAAAGTCTCTCTTTCTGAACCTGGTCTGCTTTGTCACATATGTATCTTCCAGTTTATGTTGTTGCAACACTAAACAGTATCTTAATCTGTATATATTAAAGACGTTGTTGATTGACTGGCATGTGGATGAACATGTAGCTTGATTCTATGTCTTGGCACTGTGCTAATTGTGCTGTAGTGATCCTGAAAATACAGATATTTCGTTGACTTAGTGATTTTATTTCCCCTGGACATATTCCCAGCAGTGGAATTGCTGGTTCATATGATGTCTCTAAAGTGTTTGAGGAATTGTCAAAAGTTTTTCATAATGTTTTTCAGAATTTGCATTTTGAGTTGCGGAGCAATAAATTTACTTTTTCCTTACATCCTCTCTCACACTCATTATCTTTCTCCTTTTGGTAACAATTATTCTAATGGGAATGAGCTGACCTCTCATTGTCTATAGGTTTACATGTCCGCAATGAAATATTGAGTATGTTTTATGTAGTTGTTCTTTGTCTACAGGTTTTACTTTAAGAAATATCTATTCAAGACCCGTCTTCATTTTTAAATCAAAGGGGTGTGTGTGTGTGTGTGTGAGAGAGAGAGAGAGAGAGAGAGACAGAGAGACAGAGAGACAGAGAGACAGAGAGAGAGGAAGAGAGAGAGTGGGAGACGGAGAGAGAGATAGCATGTGTGTGTGTATGTAACTGGTCTGTTAAAAATTCCATCTGTGTTTTAGATATTAAAATACCATAAACTGTGTAATAAAGAAATACTGCCCCCAATTGTAGTCTGCTTCTTCACTCTAATGATTTTATTTTATTCCACATACAGACATTTTAAGGGTTTTGCTTTTGATTTTGTTTTACTCTTATGTCATCTAGCTGTCTGATTTTCACCCTCATTCTCTGTGCTTTGGAGTAATATCCAAAAGTCATCACTGATTCCAGTGCCAAGGAGTTTTTCCTTCATGCTTTATTCTAATAATCTTACAATTTCAAGTTATACATTTGCATTTTTAACCACATTCTTTCCTTCAATGGTATGATGAAAAGAGTTAAGTTTCTGCTTCTAAACGTGCGCATTCAAGAGACAGCTCAATGTTACGGAAGGCCCATTCATATGGAATGTCTAAATTAAACAAATCAACATATGTATTATGTAGAACAACTTCTTTACATTGTCAAACTTAAAGTCAACTTTTCATCTATTACAAATACTTCATGATCTTATTCTATCCCCTGAGGAATGAATCCATACAAGGGTTCTTCTAGTCTACTTCTATAAGTTGGGGTGGTGAAAAGTTGCTGGTAAAAGTTTTAAAGTACTCAGTTTGATAGGAGGAATGAACTCAACATATTTGTTCTAGAACAAATTATTATATGTAATGGCAGTGTACTGCAGCTCTCCAAAGCTGCTCAGAGCCTTAAATACTCATAAGAGAATATATATGAAATAACGAATATATTAATCAGCTCCTCTTAATTATTTCCCATTGTGTATGTCTCAAATAACATGCTGTAAAATGACATGTATACATAAGTGTACTTCATGTGTCAATTTTAACAAATTTTCAAAAGATAAAATATATACACCATGATGTAATCTATAATATACACTTTTCCAATTTGTACTTTAACAAAAATTAAAGAAGATTTTTGAGTATAAGCATGTTAGATGTGAACTCTTGGAAAAAGGACTCTGTTGAAATATAAGGGAAATATTACTGCCAAGAAAGGGATAGAGAAACCAAGCACCATAAGGTTGTTCTTACCATGAACATATATGTAGTGTTGATTGGTTATTCGCTGTAATGATTTAAAAATACCCCTCTCTCTTGGGGTCATTAATTTTTAGATCACAACACTGTTTGTAATCTTGGAAAGAATTAAGTGCATCATGTTAGGAACCTTTAATTATTTTGTGGTCCTCTTCAATATGAGGAACAAGATTTAGTCCTCTCTGTGTTATCTTAAATCAGAGCCTGTGTAACACTTTCAGTTCTCCAGTCAGTGTGATGTAGAGAAGGGGCCTGGTTTCACAGGCACAGACAGCATCACTAGTGCACATGCTCCGTGGCTTGATGTGCAGCCCCATCACACACACACAGGATATATTTAAAAAAATAAAATAAAATGTAGAGTGTAAAAATAAAAATAAAATACTGACTCATCTATCTAATCACTGCATAAATATTTATGAAGGCACTATTTTTATGATATTGGGTAAGGTGTTATAAAATTTAGGAATAGAAAATGGAACAACATACATGCTTCCAAAAAGCCTCCAACACAAAAAGTAATTCAACAAAGAAGCTAAAAGAATATTGCTTTTCTGCCCATCTCCCTGTGAACCTCTCTTCCAGCTTCCTGGAAGTCATGCCCTGGTACACTCACCCCTTACACTCACCCCTTAGCTCAACTCCAATAATTTCCTCATCTGAGGTGGCCCACAGACGGACAGGACAACTTGGCATATGGTCCCAGGGAACTTGTATCACTTTAACCCCCAGCCTCCATGATTAGGAGAGTAGGGATGTAAGCATTCCATTCTAGCCTCCTAGCAGCTTTTCTGGACAATTCCAGGACTTCTGACTATTTTCACAGTTACACTTCAGGGCTGTCATGTTAGACCCTCTGTTTGCTTGTCCACCTTATTCCCAAAGAGATAGATTCTAACACACCACTTTCACATGAGCTCTTTGCAGAATCAGCTGCTAGAGACAGGAAGCTATAATTAATGCCTTTCAGATGGAAACTGCACTAGTTAAAACTAATACAATAAATGAGATGCTGAGCCAGAAAATTACACAAAGGGGTGAGAAATGAGAAACTGAAGCTTCGGGGGTCAGTGTAAGAGTCGATGAACAACTACAGCAAAGTTCAGGGATATAGTCAGATTTCCAAAACCTTGAAAGGATCTAAATGAAAAAAATTAAAATGGAATGACATCAAACTTTTTAGAAAACTGGAAAATATGGAAAAGTTTCTATTAAGGATATGACCTTAAAAATTCACCTTATGATTCACTCAGTAGGTAAAGTGACTTCTTGCTGCCAAACATAATCAGAGTTCAACCCTTAAGAGCCACATGGTAAAAGGAGAGAACTGACATCTAGTTCTCCTCTGATCTCCACACATGTACCATGCACACACAAATGCAGGCATATATGAATAAAAGTATTTTTAAAAATTAAAGATTAACTAAATAAATAAGAAGAAATGCCACAACAGCGTTCCTGAGCATCCCCTTTCTTTATAAACACAGAAAGGAGATAACATTAAACTTGAAAAACACGCTGTGCTAATATTTTGCCCTTTCTCCTGGAGGATGAAATGTATCAAACAAAAGCCAACACCTATCAATATGCACGTGAGTTGTAAAACATAGGCACAGTCTGAAAGGAAGCTCACATCTCTGGGTTCTATCCCATTACTTGCAACCCTTTAAATCAGTGCTTCAAAAATATCCTAATCCTTCGGTCCTTTAATACAGTTCCTCATGTTGTGGTGACTTCTGACCTATAAAGTTATTTTTGTTGTTATGTCATAACTGTAATCTTGCTGTTGTTATGAAGAGTAATGTAAACATATTTTAGAGAGAAAGGTTTGCCAGAACTGACAGGTTGAGTACTTCTGCTTTACATGAACGAAGGCTGTCGACAAATATTCATTTTAGAATTACACACTCTTTTATCCCCACCATTCCATTTCTGGGTGTGGCTCATGATCAGCCTGTGATATGTAGACCCAGTACAGATTTATACAGCATATCTCAATTTGAACCACACAATGACAGCAATAGTTTTTGAGCATTGATGCATACAGTTTCACAACCACATGTCACAATCTCCAGGGAAATATTTTCACCTATAGTGATGGTCAATAATATGATGACTTTCTAATAAAAAATATTTACTATTTCTTGGCTCCAGATAGTCTTAATTGATCTAGGAAATAAAATGTTGCTATCTGAACAATTAAAGGTCCTTAGTTCGGAAGGACTTGATATTCAACCTAGCAGTTTTCCCCTTAAATGCACAGTAGCTCACAAGAAGAGCATGGACAAGACTGCTATGTTCTACCCCTTCCCAATTACCAAGGCAATGGAATATTAAATCTCTTTAAATAATTATTTAATATTTTTTCCTAATCCCTCGATCCTTTAATGCAGTTCCTTATGTTGTGGTGACCTCCAAACCATAAAATTATTTTTGTTGCTACATCATAACTATAATTTTGCTACTGTTATGAAGAGTAATGTAAATGCAGGAGAAACCAGATTTATACATTAAAACTGAGTTTTAGTTTACTGTTATCTATATAGTTGCAAGAGAAATGATAAGACTGCATAATTTTTGGTAGTTGAATTATTCTTACAAATTTGCTCATTAAAGTTGGAGAGTATTTTAGTAACTTTAAACAAAAAATAGATTCTTCAAAATCTCTGATATATTCAAAGTCTGTTGAATTTGTAGTGTCCCTGAAAGATCAAGTCTTGAAGGCTGTCCCTCAGTTCAGGAGTTTTCAGTGGGAAAAAGCGATTGGGCAGTGCAGGATGTTACCTTATTTACCAATTGATTAACCAACTGATGAGTTCAGAATATGCTGAGATATTAGGATGTCATGATATCTTAGAATATAAGACCTTGTTGAAGGAACTCCCAAGACATATCTTGTCTCTAGCATATGCTCCTTCTCAAGTTTGTTTTCTGTCTTTCTCACTATCCATAAGGTGAGCTGCATTGCTACACCCTGTGCTTGCCACCAAAACCAAGCTCTGTTATACCACGCCCAATGAAACAATGGAGCCAAGTGGCAATGTACTGTAATTGCTGAGCCACAATAAAAAGTAAAACTTAATTTCTATGTCTATTTTCTTCTATATTTTATCTAATTATTTTTAAAGTAGTATTGCTATTATAATTTGAGACTTTCATAAATAAATTTTGATCATATTCATTCCACTCTATCAAACCTTCTCAAATGTGTGTGTATTTGTACACACCCAAATTTCCTCCTCCCCTCTCCTTTTGAAAAAAAAAACTTTTGAGTCCAATTTTATAACAATAATGGGGCAGATGTGGTCATACAGTAATAAAAAATATTACCAGTTTCCTGATGTAATTTCAGGCTTTACCATCTATCATTATAAATGCTACTTGGATTAATATCTTAAAATAAATCTTTCTGTTAACTCTATTGAATAATATAACAACTTTGCACATTATTTTTTCTGTCTGTCTGTAAGACTTTAATATAGGGTAATTAAAAGGAGGTCATTATTGCTGTAAGATCCAGTGGCTTTTCACCAATTTTAAGCTAACTGGTAATCCAATTACTGAGAATTTCCTCAAATCATCTCATGATATAATCTCTCCAAAGGGTATAGACTATGTTTCTTTTTGCATAGATTAATTAGCATGATATATGCTTTATCACTATGATTGAAACATATGCATCAATATTTTAAAAGATTGTTATAGAAAGAAATGCAAAGACATTATTTTAAACCATGTTTGAAACTATTTATTTATTTTTGAAATAAAGAATGAAATTCTTATTTTAAAAAAATGTGTCTTATCAACAATTTATCTTTGTTCTTAAATATAACTCCCCTGCACAATAATGAGGTCTATGTACCACAAGTCATTGTCATCCTTGTACCCTTACCTCCAGTTCAATTCCTAGAACTGTCTGTATATTTTCAAATAAAATAACAAGTAATCAAGGGATAGTGTGTGTGTGTTTGTCTCTGTCTGTGTATACAGGTTTGTGATTATGTGTTCTAAAATGGATCTAGGAGGTATTTCTAGAAGTATTATTAATCAGTGCCTCATTAGGTAGCTGTATTAAGACTATTGAAGTGACAAGGAGTCCATCTGTAAATGCAGCTTGCTACATTGCTTTAAAGCATTTTATGCTTTTACAATCTGCACCAACCTAATTGCCTAATTTTCCTAGATGCAATGTTGATATAAAATCACTTTTATTCCTATTAACATGCCACTTAGTTCATAACACTTGAGATAATATCAACTCTAACATACAAAACATAAATCATAAAGGATCAGAGACTATGCAATAAATGTCTATGAATTAGAAAGGCAGTTTTAACCAAAGTTCACACATTAGAGATTTTGAATAAAACTATGCCATGATGATTAATGATTGATTTTTATATAGATAATCATCACAATAGATAGACTGATAGATAGTTAGATGATAGATAGGTAGATAGATAGATAGATAGATAGATAGATAGATAGATAGATAGATAGATAGATAG
This sequence comes from Microtus ochrogaster, assembly GCF_000317375.1. NCBI lineage: Eukaryota > Metazoa > Chordata > Mammalia > Rodentia > Cricetidae > Microtus > Microtus ochrogaster. The sequence continues at coordinate 36,446,383 of NC_022034.1, read as the reverse complement.
ATAGACAGATATTGGTTATTTGGCTTTATATTGTATAGAGAATTTAAAAGTAAGCATTGTGCTTACCTTTTAAGCAAAGAGGCAAAACCTCTATGCTTCAGTGTAGCCAGAGAGGGAAGGCATCCTTAACCAATAACCAATGAACTAAACAAGGTGTCCTAGCCTTTGCTCTATACTGAGCCATCTATCAAGAAATGATAGTTTAAAAAAAGTTTGATTTCATCTTAGCATATAGACAATGAGTACTGCTCCTTGCAGAATGCCTTAATAGGCGAAAGAGATGAGTCTCATATGATTAGGAAAAATAGATAAATATTAAATCCAATGTGAAAACATAATCTTTCAAAGCAGTTATAAATTTAGAGTAGGCAGTAATGTGGGATTCCCCTCTGTATGCTGTGAATACCATTGGTTAATAAAGGAACTTTTTGGGGTTTGTGATAGGGTAGAGCAAAGCTAGGTGGGAAAAACTAAACTGAATACTGGGAGAAAGAAGGCAGAGTCAATGAGAAGCCATATAACCCCACCAGAGACAGATGCCAGAATTTTACCCAGCAAGCCACAGCCTTGTGGCAATATGCAGATTAAGAGAGATGGGTTAATTTAAGATAAGTAAAGCCATGTAAAGATGGCATATACACAGAGTGTCTGGATTATATATATTATTGTGTTTTCTTTGAATTTTTTGACTGTAAAGGAGCCAAGCACAGAGATACATTTCGTTGTATGAGCTGCTAACTAAACCAAAATATGTACTTTAAAGGTATCCTGTCTTCAAAATTGGAGCCAGGATATGTTGCTTTGAAAAAGAGGTTCTTATTTTGTTTCCATATAGGTTGAAAACCTGTCGTTTCTGTAAAGACTAATTTTGTTTTGATGGAACAAGAACCCTTTCCAAAAGGTTGCTGTGAATACACCCCAAAATACTTAGCCCAATAAAAAGCAGAAATCAGGTTGGAGAGAACGATGCCCAAATTCCCTAAATGATTGTTTAGATATGTTAGTTTACATTTAAAGGTGATATACTATAGGGGTTTGCATTTGTATGGATCTTGGTTTATTGATATAAATTTTAGGTCAAATTTATATGTGTATTTCTTCTCTTGATTAAGGTATTGTGTTTGTATAGCTCACTTAAAAGTGTAATGTATTCTTAATACATATTAAGAAATATAGGTTAATAGATAATCATCTATAATAGTCAAGCTTGTAGTCATGTTAGTTAGACTTTTCTAGATGTATAAAGATATATTTCAGATGAATAGGCATTCTTCAAACCTTTCAAAGACTACAGAATATATCATTTAAAATGTTTTAAGAAGTTAGGACTTTTCGTGACAATGAGACATATCTGCTAATGGCAGCACCAAGCTACTTCAAGAGGATGATGGCTCCAAAGAAGCTCCTTATGGTGTTGGTTAACCATTTGGGCAAGAAACTGCTCTTGCCTGGATTGCTTGATATTGTGGGACAGAAGAAAGTGACTGACAAGCTGCCAATATAGGCAGAACTGTCTTTGAACCTTCCTACTTCATGGAAAAGTCTGTTGGATATTATTGGTCTGTTGGTTGAAGATGGATGTCCCAATGTTACCAAAGAACTTTGGGTGACTGTCCAGGGAGCGAGATGTCTCTGTCAATTGTAGAGTTTTACACGATGCTTACAATGCACTTCCTGTTGACTTAGGTAATATTCTACATCCTTCTAGAATCTTTGATGGAGTTGAAGAATAGATAGTTATAGTTTTCCTTAGTTATAATAAAAGATAAAGTAAATATGAATATTGTAGCTATAATTTTTGCTTGATACCTGTCTTGTTATATGTAATTGTACAATGTTAGTGTTAAAACCTTCCTTTTTATTTAAACAGAAAAGGGGAGGTGATGTAGGATTCCCCTCTGTATGCTGTGGGTACCACTGGTTAATAAAGAAGCTGTTTTTGGGCTTGTGATAGGGTAGAGCAGAGCTAGTTGGGGAAAACTAAACTGAATGCTGGAAGAAAGATGGCAGAGTCAGTGAGAAGCCATATAACCCCACCGAAGACAGACACCTTAACTTTACCTGGTAAGTCATAGCCTCGTGCCAATACATGGATTAATGGAGATGGGTTAAATTAATATGTAATAGCTAGTCAATTAGAACTAGAGCTAATGGGCCAAGCAGTGATTTAATTAATACAGTTTCTATGTGGTTTTCTTCAGGGCTGTGCAGCTGGGAACAAACAAGTGGCCTCCTACAACAAGGCAGAATTCAGATATACCAGTAAGCATGAAGCAGCCCTGATAAAGTTCCACAGAAAAGAAATGTTTGTTTGGAGAAGGAAAGTAAACAATAGAAATTCTTAGAAAATCAACTTTCAAATTACAGGTATTTAAAGGGAACAAAGTAAACAGTATGAGGTCCCCTTCATTACTCTGATTTCAGCACAGAAAATAGTCCTCTAGCATGGGCAGAGAATGGTCCCCAAGCATGGGCAGAGTTGTCATAAGACAACTACAGAGAGAATCATATATCTTCATAGATAAGAATTTCCAGATTCAAGCTTCCAGGATTTTCAAAAGAATATCTCAAATTTACTGACCATTTTATGCCCCCTAAATATATATGTCCTAGTATGAGATAGGGTCTACAAGTAAAGCTAATGAGGGTTGGGTTAAGTCATAAAGATGGTAACCCTGATCAGATGGGGCTACTGACATTGTAAGCAAGGGATCAATCTGTTTGACCACCAAGTAAAGAATATGTAGCCACCCTTTTAATAAAACTAGAAGCCTCATCAAAAAAACATCCGTCGGTTCCCTGATTTCTCATCCTCCACCACTGTAATAAATACATATTCTGTGCTCAACTCATTCTGTCAAAACTATGTTACAATAGTCCGTGCACACTAATGTATGAAACAAATTGATCTGTGTATATTTTCTCTGATAAGAACTGAACAAAAGCTACTTGTAGCATATTTTGACCTCTTGCTGCTAAAGAAAATGAATCAAACTGAATAGCTACAGATATTTGTAGACAGAGTCTACCAAAATAACTAGTGAACTAATTAAGATAGCTAATTCACCCACTGAGGAATTTTCCTATTACTTATTAACAGCACCTGACAATTTAGAAGCCCCTAGTGCTAATTTACCGACTCATCCTCAATATGTCATTCCTCAACTCAGATTGTAGCTACTTTCAACAATGCCTGACAGAGAAGGTTACATAATAACTGCTCCAGAAAAACTCATGCCAAGGTCTTAACAATGATGAAGGGTCTTCAGTTGCTGCTGCTGTGAGCATCCCTACTTTCTCTGTCTAGGGAAAATGATTGAATTGTTCTAACAGGACTCAGAAGCCTGGCTGCTTGGACTATCTCATCATCTTTTGAGGTGAAGTGGTCCCTATGTTATTGCTGTCTTCAGAAGATGAAGATCACTACCAAGAGTGTCATAACTGTAAAAACTCCTCAGACTGTATACAGTCCTCTTATCTATATATAGATGGCATAAGAACAAGTCACTGAGTTTGATATTGCCAGCACACTGAATTTTTCCTTGCAATTCTAATGGCAATAGATCTGCTGCCTTTTAAAGAACCTGCATAAAATATAGTTCTAACCACGGTCTATCTTGAGCTGTATCTGACCATATTTGATTATACCTTAAATAAACCGTCACTGTATAGATATCTGATAGCTCACTGTACCAACCTTAATTATATGATAGAATTTGTTATTGGTTCACATTATACTGGACCACATCCAGGGAAAAAATCAAATCAGGAGCAGAAGGAGAGAGAGCACTTTCAAGTAACTCAGGACCGCGAGGGGTGCTCCCACACACTGATACAATGGGGATGTTCTATCAGGAACTCACCAAGGCCAGCTGGCCTGGGTCTGAAAAAGCCTGGGATAAAATCAGACTAGCTGAACATGGCGGACAATGAGGACTACTGAGAACTCAAGAACAGTGGCAATGGGTTTTTGATCCTACTGCACGTACTGGCTTTGTGGGAGCCTAGGCAATTTGGATGCTCACCTTACTAGACCTGGATGGAGGTGGGTGGTCCTTGGACTTCCCACAGGACAGGGAACCCTGATTGCTCTTTGGGCTGATGAGGGAGGGGGATTTGATTGGGGGAGGGGAAGGGAAATGGGAGGCGGTGGCGGGGAAGAGACAGAAATCGTAAATAAATAAATAAATAAATAAATAAATAAATAAATAAATAAATAAATAAATAGATCAGTAAGACTTGGATCTTACTCATCAATTGGTTTCAATGAGTGTGCTATGGTAAAGCTGCCAGAAATATGCTTTCCTCGTGTGCCAAAAGAAAAAGGTACCTGCTACCTCCTTACCTTCTCCTCTTCTATACTCATAACTCTCATGGCAGTCAACTCTCTTAGTGCAGAAGATATAGGGCACTTGTACAGTGTGACTAGAATGTCTGGCCTTGCTGATTTTTATCTGACTTACATACAAACATACAAAGAAACGCCACCGCTGTGGTTTGCAATACAGAGCAGCTGTGGAATGGAAAGGACATTAATAATCCAGTGATCTCAAAGAAATAATATATGCCCCTTCTGCATAAAACATCAAGATCTCACTTGACTTATAGTTCACATATTCTTCTAATAGCCTTGAATGAATGCTAAGGAGAAGTTAAATTAGTGGTTCAAAGAATCTAATGCAATTAATGAAGGGGACACAAAAATATCAGAGTGATAAAATGTGTCACTGCACAAATTTTTCCTCTTTTGATTGTCTGAAAAACACAAAGTGAATTTTGGATGTTCAATTAAAAAACTCCCTTAACACAACTACATTTTTTTGAGTGTATCAAATACAACAGTATGTATTTAAAAACAGAAGGGCTGGAGAGAGACTCAGCTGTTAAAGGCGGGACTCACAATCAAAAATATAAAATTAGAAATCTAACCAGACTTCTCAAACTTAAAGTACATGATCAGTTTGTTCTTTAACAATGGCATCTATCTGAGCCCTTAGTGAGAATCACGCAAACCAAAGCAACTTACAGTTATAAGTTTGCCTTCAATCTTTCATTCTTTTTGATTGAAGTATGTGACTTTCTAGCTTATGGTTTGTTTAGCATAAAAGAGATCTGTGATCAAAAGGAAAACCTGTGATTCACTTTTCTCTAGTGTGTTATGTAACCTTTTGGCAATATATATATATAATTTATAGAAAAAATTATGTAAAAGACTTTTATCATTTTAAAATCAAATATATATAGCATCCTATAGTCTTGTGATAATATACAAAGAATGCAATGTTTGCCTAAATACTCTGCATAGTATTATTAATTAAACACACACAAAATGCAAGCTTTGACAAGTGTGTACAAAGCATCAGTTCTTGTCATATTTACTGTATTATATGTACATATTTCAAAAAACTATGAAAAAAAGACCTTACGCATAAATGGTATTTCATGCAAAATACTTCACAAAACAATGACAACCATGCAAATGAAAACAAAAACTATTACAAAACAGTTTATCTTAAATACATTAATTCAAAATTACACATTGCAACCATTCTTTCATGGCATCTTTATTTTTTTGATACTCAGATCTTGAAATATCATAATAACTATCAAGAAATATCTCCTTTTACAAACTGAAGAAACAGGAACGGGGACAGTCCTCTTGTCTTTCTGAGAGGATGAAGCCTGATATGTACAGTTGGTTCCCCTGGTGGGCTGAGGTGGCTGTTGTCCCTGGTTCCAAAAGCACTTTGATTCTTGGACTTGAAGCAAGACAAGGCTACTGACAATATTGATGGAGTATAGAAACCAGGTATGACTCAGAAATCACACAGGTAAAATTTTAGAGTGTCTCTCCATCCAGTCCTAGAAACAACACTGTCAGCAGCATTGCTACACAGGCAAACAAAGAAAGAACGCATTCTCTACCTAATATTGGGAAATAGCTTGTCTTTTTCACGGTTTTCAATATGAAACCTTCCACTCATGTCAAAATACACTTGATTTCAAATGTATATTCTAAAGGAAATTACTGCTTTATGAAAGATTCCCAGATTTTTGAACCCTTGAGTAGAACTATAATGAAAAACCAGTTTTTTAAAGTAATGGTCCCTCTATGCACTGTGTTTGCTTTCTGAATGTCATTTGACAGACTGTTTTGCCTGAGGCACATTTATTTGACTCTGTATGAGAAAGGAAATAAATATATTAGCTATTTCTCATCGAATGGCATTTTACAGCATCATTTTTTCCAAATATAAAATGAAAAACTTCCAAAAAGTAGACATTTTACATACTCAAATAACAACTGCATTCTTCACTCTGTGAGAAACAGGATGAATAAGATTATAACTTTTATATCAAAGATTGGCTTCATCAACAATAGAAGAAAATAAATCCTTAAATAACATGAGTCATATCTTAGAATTTATGAGATAAAAAGGGAGGAAAATACAGATCTGTAAATTCATCCAACACCATTTTAGTTAAAATTTCTCTTAACTAAGAAGTCATTCCCTGACTTCAGGAAGTGGCTTATTGTTCAATGTTTAAACACCATATTTACCTTATTAGAATTTTAGTCTCCAGGATAAGGAGAAAATTTTACATTGTTATTGCATTCATGGAAAAAAAAACAACTGTTGTTATTTCATTCCTAAAATATTTACATGAAGCATTTTATCTTTCTTTCCTAGAAACCTGATTAGGGTAGATTTTCCTATTATGACCCATGCATCAAAGAAACCCTTTGCTTTTCTGTCAAGATCCTAGTGTCAGGATAATTTCAAAACTTTCTAACATTGTCCTTCTGAAACAAATCCAAGTGTATCTACCAACCATCCAGTCACCAGTATCATATTCATGAAAACTTGGTGAGACTTACTGAAAGGCCAATCCCCCACCATTTTTCACAAGACATAGTGTCACAGTGGGCCAACAAACAAAACTGTCTCAGATGCCCTCTAAGTGGTTCAAAACTACACTCAAAAATGAAATGGGAATTTTTTTATTTATTCTTGAAAATGTCATATATGTGTATTGAAGAAATTAAATATATGTGTACAATGCATATTAATCATACCCATGCCTCACTCCCCACCCAAATCTCCCCAGAGCCTATCCCTCCCAGCTACATGTCCTCCTTTTACATCTGTCTATCCTCTCTCGATAGATAGATAGATAGATAGATAGATAGATAGATAGATAGATAGATAGATAGATAGATAGATAGATAGACAGATAGATATAGTGCTGCCCACAAATGCATGGCCATAAGGTTACCGACTAGAGTATAAAGACCTATGACAATACTTGTAAGGAAAAAAGACTCTTTCTCCCTAACAATTATTTCAAACTCTCATTTATATTTGTTTGTTGATGATGGTAAAGTTGATGATGTGTGCATGTGTGTCTATGCATTTTTATCCATCAAGACAATGGAATCAAGACACTTTACAAAAAAGAACATCAGAGAACAATAAGGACATTGGTTTTTTTGTTTGTTTGGTTGGGTGGTTTAGTTTGGTAGGTTGGTTTTTTCCAGGCAGGGTTTCACTGTGTAGCACTGGCTATCCTGGAACTTGTTCTACAGACCTTGAGCTCACAGAGATCCACCTGCCTCTGCTTCCAAAGATCTAAGACTAAAGGCCCATGCCACCACTCCCAAGCAAGGACTTTGGCTTTGATAAAAAGTCACCAGTAAGGCATCTGGTGTTGATTTCGCATAAGCTTGGTGATTTGTCTAAACATGAAATTACACCAATACCACACTATTAACTAAATTACATATTTCGTTCATGTTCCAGCAGATTTTTGCACCTTTCCTTTTTTCCTGATCGAGGGTTGCAAAAAGGATTCCACACGGCATTCATATATCAAACCTTTTTAGTCTCCCTGCAAATAGAGACAGTTCTTAACTGACCTCATTTTTCATGATCTTGGCATTTTTAAAGTCTACTGATTGGGTTTTATGTAGTTCTGACACTTGAATTTGTCTGATATAGTCTGTTAGAAAAAGGTTGTAGGCTTGGAGATGGATGTCATAGCGGTACAGAAACCTCACATTATATACAAACTATAAGATGTTCACATGACTTTTTATGGTTATCACAGTTTAAGGTGCCTTACTTATCTTGTGCTTATCTCCCAAAATTCACTATTTTCCCCTTTCCATGTTTTTAAATGAGTCACCATGAAACTCAATAATATGGAAGTGAGATTCCTTTTCCATATCAAGGAATGAGTCTATCTATCATCTTTCTACGATCTTTCTACGATCTATCTATCTATCTATCTATCTATCTATCTATCTATCTATCTATCTATCATCTATGTCTTATCTCTCTAACTCTTTGACATTTTAAAATTATTTTATTAAATATGTAAAAATCCTCTATCACATCCACCTTTCTCCCTCCCAAAATCATATATTCTTTTACACTATTTTGTTGATACCTAGCTAGTTCATTTAGTTCTTTAGGTGCATGACTATGAGATATGTACCAGATCATGGTTTCCTTCTCAGCACCATTAATTTCCAGGTAATGGTAGGATTCTGTGATCACCTCCCCCATCTATACTGGGATTTTTTGACTGGCTTCATCTTGTATGAGTCTTGTGCATATGTGTTTTCTCTAAGGAAGCGTGATATCTCCCTATTTGTCATTTCACTAGTACTAATGTGAATTCAGTCATATTAATGCCATTCTTTATATTACAGTATATTACATTATTTTTACTCTTCTACCAATTTTGCAAGGTAGAAAGGACATATATTTTAAAAATATTTCAGGGATAGATTATATGATAATAGCCCTTATAATTCACAACAAATTCAAGGCAGCCTTAACACTGTGTACTATCCAATCATAAACCATTTGAGAATATTTCTTAGTTATTTTTTGATTGCTTTGATAAAAGAGCATGACCAAGGTAACTTATAGAAGAAAGATTTATGGTGGCTTAGAGTTCCAGAGGGTAAGTGCATGATCAGCATAGTAGGAAACACAGGATCAGTGAAGTAGGGCATAGAACTGAAGCTGGAGCGGAGAGCTTACATCCTGATGAATAAGCACAAGGCAGAAAAGAAGCTATCTCGGAATGGTGTAAATTTTTAAGGCTTAAAGGCCAGCCCTAGTAATAGACCTCATTCAACAAAGCGACACCTCCCAATCCCTCCCAAAAGAGTTCCACCAACTGTCGATGAAACATTCAAATATAAGAGCCTAAGAGGGCCATTCTAATTCAAACCACCACAGGGAGTCAGATAAGAGACACTCAAGTAATATAAGTAGAAAAGAAATTCAGTGAAATAATATTTGTGCAGAATACTAGCCAATAGTAGCAGTAGATGAAAGTGCCAAGTTTTCCTAATGACTAATGAACATGTAGATAGGCACACTGTAGATAAAGCGATGCCATTTTCTTATTATTAATAAATAACAACTGTGAGCAGGATGCATTCAGAATTATATCCAAAATTTGGACACAGGGAAGGGCTTTATGAGGTCACTGGGCTTTTAAAAATTAAAAAAAGGCCGGGCGGTGGTGGCGTACACCTTTATTCCCAGCACTCGGGAGGCAGAGGCAGGCGGATCTCTGTGAGTTCAAGACCAGCCTGGTCTACAAGAGCTAGTTCCAGGACAGGCTCCAAAACCACAGAGAAACCCTGTCTCGAAAAACTAAAAAATAAATAAATAAATAAATAAATAAATAAATAAATAGAGATTAATAAGATTAAAATTTTGGAAGTTACAAGAAGATGAAAGTCTAGCAATCTGCCTTAATTTCCTAAAAGGCTTTATCTTTTACTTTTTTCATTATTTGATTTTATTGTTATTCATTTGTACATTCCTTAGGTGCTACTGACTCAAATTTCTCCGTATTTTTTTAATTTTGTTTCATACATACACACACCACACACACAACACACATATATATATAATTAAATGTATTAATGTAAAAAATTAGGTCATTGAAAAGATAGCTAAAAACTATGATCCACAGTCAAGCTAAATAAGAAATGATAATACATAATCACTTTCAAATGTACAAAAGGAGACCTTATAGATCCTGTAGACATTAAAGTGTTAATGGAAAACTACTAAGAATGATTCTCAGCCAAGTGAAATGAAATGGAACAATCCTTTCAAAGATACACATTACCATATTACATAGAAGCTGGATAGTACAAATAATTATATATCTATTGGTGAAAGAGCATCAACAGTCTCCCAAATCAAAGTCATATGATCCAGATTTATTTCCTAGTTAAATTTAACCAATCGTTTAAGAAATGACTTTATACTAATTCTTTACAATCTCTTTCAAAAGAAATGAAAACAGAGGAATATGAATTGTGTTCCTTCTATAATACCAGTACTCCTCTAAGATCAAAACCACACAAATATTTTACAAGAAATCAAAAGTGAAGGATAATAAGGGCCTGAGTCTGCCTAAGACAGGGTCCCAGTGCTAAGGGGAACTGAGGAAAAAATTCCCTACCACTAGCACAGACACGAAGTCCAATAGATAATTACTCACAAACGAAAAACGAGTTCTCGGCAACAGTCTCACTGGGGATACAAACCAGCCTTAAGTGCAGCCCCCTTGCCCAGAAGTAGATGGTTAACAAAAAAACAAGCTCAATGGCATCTTTGGAAATCCTTTGTCTATAAGGTTTTGAGAGGGTTGCACTTTTATTTTGTTTTGTTTTTGTTTGCTTTTTTTTTTTTTTTTTGCTTGTTTGCTTGCTTGCTTTTGGTCTTTACTTTACCAGTCATTTGTGTATATATCATGACTTCTGGTTTTCTGGTTTAAAATTCCTTTGCTAGGAAGATGTATGTCTCTGCGCCTACATATAGATTTCAAGCTTTTTCTTATGCTCTTTTTCTTTTCTTTGTTTTGTTCTATTCTTGTTTGTTTGTTTTTGTCTTGCCTTTTTTTGTTTATTATTATTCTTTAACATGTCTGTTTTCTAAAAAGAAACAGATAAGGTGTGGATCCACAAGGGAAGGGAGATGGGTAGAATCACAGAGGAATGGGGGGGGGAGACTGCGATCAGAATACATTGTATTTAAAAATATCTTTTTTCATTAAAAGAAAGGAAAAAAACGCTAAAAAATCAACAACAAAACATTAGCGAGTTGAAACAAATAAAAAATAGTAATACACCATAACAGAGTGAAATTTATCAAATATAAAAGATGATTCAGCATTCAAATGTTCATGTTTGTAATCCATCATTTCAAACAGGCTACTAACTCAATTGTATGATTGTGCCAGTACTTTAAGAATATTTGATGAAAAATAACATTAACTCATGCAATAAAATACAGTAAATTAAGAATAGAGGCTAGATTTCTCAACTGGAATGATGAGTACACACACACACACACAATTTAAAACAAAACTAAAAAAAGAAAAGAAAAAGTGAACCAACCAACAAACAAAAAACCTCCATCAAATATCATACTACGTAGTGAAGAGGAAACAGAAGGCTTTCCAACTAAGTGCAAGATTGAGATTAACTACTCTTTGACAACACCAAATAAAACAATATTATGTTAGTCTGTTTTGTGTTCTTAAGACTGAAAGGGCATAGATTACAAAAATAAAATGGAAATTAATTTTTCAATATTTCTGCCAACTAGAGAGTCCAAGATTAAAGTCCTGGCATATAGGCAGAGATTTGTCACTGTGCCATCATTACAGAATTGAAGGCAGAATTGGCAAAGAGACAAAAGGACCCTGAATGCATTCATTTTAGTTGCATCAATTCCACTATAGATTAATCACAGCATTAATCCTTCTAAAAGTTCCAATACTTAATACTGATATGACAACTAACAAATTCCCATAAGAGTTTTAGAAGAAATAGTAAACATAGGGAAGATACAAAGCTATCATTTAAGTATTCTGGAAGGAAGAAATAAAAGAGTCTTTGTTTGGATGGCACAATATCCTATGAAAACATTCTGAAAGAATCAACAAAGAGCAATATCCTAGAACAAAGAAGGGGTAATATCATGGTTTCTGTATATAAAGAAAATGTACAAAGGTCAGGCAATGGTATTGTTATTTGGTGACAAAGGATTACACAGTATCCATGACGGCTGGCTCCAACACCAGGGTGAGTGCAAACAATCACTTCTTACATACACTGGACAAGCAGGGCTCGAAATTAAGACTCATGATATTAAGCACTTCAAAACTTTTAAAATCAGGGGTTGAATGAATCTGAATTTTAGAGTTTTCCTCAAGCAGATCTAGTATGATCTTTATATATGACAAGACTAGACAACACTGATGCATGCATAAAACACTCAAAATGCTACATAAATGGAGAGCTATTCCACGCACAGGAACTACACTGGTCTGCACCAGGTTCTCTGCATATAGATTATGGTGCCTTCAATTTAGTGTTTTTATGGGATTCATGGGTGGAGCAAGTCTCTGTTTCTTGGGTCTTTTCTTGAGCTCTTTTCCTTTTCGTTGTTTGTTTTGTCCAATTCCAATGTATTAATTTCTGTTTTATCTTATTATAATTTATTTTCTTTTTATCTATTGGAAACCTTTTTTGTTTTCTGTGAGACAGATAGGGAGTAGATATGGATGGTAGAGGAGGGGTTGAGGAACTGGGAGAAATAGAGGAAGAGAAAAGCATAATTAGGATATATTTTCTAAGGAAAAAAGTATTTTTTCAATAAGAGGAAAATATATCAAAAAAGGAAAACAACTTATTTTTATTAATGAACCAAAGATATTAATAGGCATGTCTTCAGCAGTGACTACATACAAATGGAAAATAGGCATATAAAGTTATGTTCCATATACTAAATATCATCAGGGAATGAAAATGAAAACAACAGTTAAATACTGGTTCCCACTAGCTAGAATTGTCCCAGTGCAGAGTACAGTTAAAAGTCAAATACTGAAGAAATAGAATAAAACAGGAACTCATTTCTTGAGGGTGGAATACTAAACAAAGCCAATTGCAAAGAATTTGGCAGTTCCTGACCAAACTAAGCCCATTTTTATCGTACAACCCATCAGTCACGTTCTTGGTAGTCTTCTAAGGAATTTAAAAGTTTTTAAGGCCATGCATGATTATAAATATTTAGTGAAATTTTACTCACATTTACAAAAACATGGAACTGGAGAGGTAGCCCAGCATTTAACAGCACTGGCTACTTTTGCAGAAGACCCAAGTTCAGTTCTCAGTATCCATATGCAAAGGTTGCAATCACCTGTAACTCCCAGTCCAGGGGATCTGAAGCCAACTTCTAGGCTCTGTGAACACACACACTCAAGTGCATGTAGTACATGTGAGTATGCACATGCACACATGCCCATACACAAACACATACACAGATTTTTAAAACAAAAAATAAATAATTACCAAAATATAAGAGAAACCTAAATACCCTTCTGCATGATGGACAAGCCCTCTTAACCAAACAAGGTAGCATGACTCAGTGCTAAATGAAATGAGCTAACAAGCCATACCAAATTCACCATAATACTCTGCTAGAATATTTTACACATACTAGAATGTGAAAAGTGCCAACCCAGCAAAGCTTCTCACTGTATGATTCCAACTACATGACTTGACAAAGCAGAAAATAAATAAGGGAGATTGTAATTGACAAGTGAATTCAGAGGCTGGAAAAGGGAATGAGAGGAAAAAAAGGATGGGGATACTACAGAATAAAATTCTGCTCCATGAGTGCATGCATGTGTCTGTGTGATATGTGTATGCTATTGTGGCTGGAGAGACCAGAATAAGACGCTAGATCCTCTAGAACTGAAAGTTTAGAGGGTTGTGAGCCACCATGTGGGTGCTCAGAGTTGAACCTGGATCCCCTGGAAGAAGCAACCAGTGCTCTTAACCACTGAGCCATCTCTTTAGCGCCCCATGTATGGCATTTTTAAAGAAAATAAAATAAAAATTTAAAAATGCAGGAAATCAGGAAAAGTACTGTCAGGAAGAGTACATGTTGCAATGAAACATCATGAGCAAAAGCAACTTGGGAATAAAATGATTTATTTCTACTAAAAAAAAAAAAGAAAAAAAATTCTGCTCCATGTTAGTGGTGACTATCTGTAATACTTTATCATATATCCAAACTCTGTGATGGGTCTCGAGTGGGATCTGTCATAGGAACTAACTTTGGAGTGAGCATGATGGATCAATAGAGGTTCACCAAGCATATAAATGCACCGTTCTGCTGAGGGCAATGATGGCAGAGAAAGGATACCTTACTGGAGAGGAAAAGAAAGAAAACTTTACATGTTCTTATGAACCAAAAACTGCTCTGTTTAATTAAAACATTAAATTGAACCTTAAAAAACATCATTAAAACTATGTATTCAGATACTTAGGAGAACTTTTCTCCAGAAATTAGATATATATGTTATTGCTAAAAAAAATTTGGGGATCATAACTACATGAAAACTAAATATTGTACACTATGAATATATAATATTATTTTCTGCAGACATCATGCATATGCAGATATATATTTGAAAATGCAATTCCAAGTATTTTATTTCAAAATTGCTTTTTAAAAAGCAATATTTCAGCAGATACTATCTGTATATTGCCCTACGATAATGGTAACATATGTTGCTAAGAAACCAAGTGAGAAGAAGAAGAAAAAAAAAAGAATGTTCCAGCCATGTAAAGATTCGCTGTGAGTCTCCAAGCAGAACAAATTCATTTCTTGTCTTTCTGCTCTGACCTTTGCAAGACTTGCTTTGTTCCACAAAGCAACCTTAAATATGCAACTCAATAAGCCTGTAGCTACAAATATATATCAGGGATGGTTTGCTTTTAAAATGAGTATCTCCACATGCTTGAAGAGATATAAGCCGTTCAATTCCAAGCTGGTAGAATCTTTTGTTCATTTGTCATTTCTGATTCATCCACTTAAAAAATGCATATTAACATTGATCATTTGGCAGACACTATGATAAAGCCACCAAGAGAAGAAAACTAAAGAAAACATAGTTGCTGCCTGTTGAGAAAATAAAATCTAGTAAGAGACACGAATGTTTAGTCAACATTCACACAGGAAACATGGAAATTTAATTATCATCAGTTCTACAGGGGAGAAATGCAAGTTGTCTTAAGTTTTAGTGTGTGAAGCTGCCCTGATTAGAAACATCAGGAACAGCTTTCTTAAGAAAAGTGACACTTGTTCCCGTTGACAGCAGGAGAGCTCAAATGCAACCCAGGTGACAAAGACACAATGGATTTTTAAGGTGAGGTCCTACTGAAGATATAGTAGCATAGAAAACACCAGAAGACTTTGAGACAGATATGGGTAGAAAATGATGGGATTAGGGTGAGTACATGTAAGAGTCTGGCTATGCATGTCCTTATAAATAAGGTTTTGTCACCTTTATACCAGGAGCAATAGGATAGCTCTGAAAGTGTTACCAGCGCAGTAGGGGGCGGGGGAGATGGACAGGACAGAGACAGATAATGTGAATCCATCTGCGTTTGCATTTCAATACTCACTTCTGGGCTATGTAAAGAAACTTCACCTTCACTTTGATGTTCTTCATTTTCCATGATTCTCTTCACTAAAGCATCAGATCAACTACAGCCTTTGAGATAAGGGTCTCAGATGTGGAGGGAGTAGTGTCATGAGCTATATCAATATCCCCATTAACGAAGAAATGTGGCACTGAAGAAAGGAACGCTGAAAGAGATCCCAGCCTCCGCTTAACTGGTTCATAAAGTTTTCAAGTCAAGTGACTTGAAAGTCACTGGGACTAAGCCCTCCATCATAATCAGCAGCTTGTAAAATCAGAAACTAAAATCAGAATTTTGACTACTAACCAAAAAAAAAATGGGATTTGAGTTACATCTCTGGCCCTGGATAGAAATATGACTTTGTAAACTTCCCAAAATATCATAAAGTTACTATCTATATGGAGACTTCCTGGAAAAGACTAAAGATGTTTTCTTGTCCCTTCTTTTAAAACAGCAGTTAACTTGCTGGTCGTGACCCCTTTCAGGGTCAAACAACTCTTTTACAGACATTACCTAAGACCATCAGAATGCACAGATATTTACATTATGATTCATAACAGTAGTAGAATTACATTTATGAAGTAGCAATGAAAACAATTTTATGGTTGGAGGTACCACAACGTGAAGAACTGTGTTAAACCACTGCAGCATTAGGAAGGTTGAAAATCACTGCCTTAAGGTTTAATCTAAATGGGCCTGCCAATCATCTACATAGATAAGTGCCCTGCCCCGCCCCAGAAGCTGTTTATTCCAATGAATTTAACAGTATAAAACACGTTCTTCAAATTAGGGTGATCCAAGAGGAAAAGTAACAAGTTTAATTTGTGTTAGATGACTATAATTGGGGGTAGTTTTTAGTCAAAAGCAAGAAATACCCTAATAGAGTTTGATATGCCCTTGATACATCTTTTAGAAGTGTTCAACCAGATAATGGAGAAATTGACCTAGAGCTCTGGAAGACCAGAAGAACAGTTGTGAGAGTCATCTGGATAATGGTGATAGCAAAAGCTATAATGTACAAGATGTCTCAGGGAGAAAATACAGAAGGGAGAGACACTTAATAATGAGCACTGCAGTCATGCAAGCTGCGTGGGTTGTTTTTCTCACTGCTGAGTCAAATATCTGCCAAAAACCAACTTCCTGGATGAGGAGTTTTTAAGAATTTGAGGATACAGTCCAGAATGCCTGGTAAAGCATGACAATGGGAACATGAAGCACCTTGTAACATGAGTAATGCAGGATCCACTGTGTGAGAAGGACAGAGAAATGAATGCCGGTGCTTCATGCCCATTCTCATGGTTTTTTAAAATACACAATTCAAGCTCATAAAATGATGCTGCCCATATTAGTGAAGACCTTCCAGTGTCAGCTAAACATCTTTGAAAATGTCTTCACAGACACGACCACAGATATGTCTCCAAGATGACTCTACATTCCATCCAGTTAACAACCGAGATGACCCATCTCTGGGCATGCATGATGGCTCACCCCGTAAAGGGATCTGTAGCCAGGCTTGATGATCTAAATACAATACCAAGAACCCACCTGGAAAAGGGGGGAAAACTGAATTCTTCAAGATGCAAGTTGTCCTGCAATTTCCATCCATAAACACATCATATAGCACATACATACACACACACACAGAGAGAGAGAGAGAGAGAGAGAGAGAGAGAGAGAGAGAGAGAGAGAGAGAAATTAAATAGCATCTGTTAAACAGTAGCAAACTAACTATATTGCTAAGAAGGCACCATCACATCCCCCAGCCAATGGGACAATGGCATCATTCTGTTCTTTCTGAAATGATTAAGGAAATGATTCTATAACATCATCTTTCTCAGTAAATTTCTAATTCTATATGTCACTCCTGGTTTTCAGTTTTTGGTCCAGCTTCAGAAAAATAGATCTGTGCATGAATGCATATATATCCTCAGCAGTTGAATTAGAACTAAAAATTATTATATAAGAGCTAGAATTGAAGTTTTTTCACTCTTTCACACTGAGGATGTTCTCAATGAAAGAGAAGTGGGCTGCCCAATAACGATAAAACTTTCAATGAAGAGAACACGATTTGGCCTCTATCCTCGGGAGTTCATTGGGACAGTGGGGATGAGCTGTTCAGAAAATGGAAATACAGTACAATACATCAAGACAGCTCATTGCAAGGAAGACAAAAACTCTTAAATCATTTGTCTAAGTTTTTCTAGTGCACATCTGCTAAATACAGAAAGGAACAGGATGGCTTCAGTGTTTAGTAGGAACGAATTACAGGAGAACAGTGGTAAGTAGTTGGGCCAGCTTTCACAGCAGACTTCAGATGGTCGATTTTTTTTTCCCAAAATAAAGGACATTTTGTTTCCCACATTCGCTTCTCAAGTGCAATTGTTTTCAGGGCCTTAAGGGGTTTCTAACTCTTTCTCTGAATTTCAAAAGCAATGAAAACAGGATATTTATGGGCCATTAGCTACACTAGTGGTTTGATTTCATTCAATCTTACCAGTGCAAGAGAAACCTTCCAATGGATACTTATGGAAGCTGGGGCAGCTCTGGGCTTTGCCCAAGCAGCAGGTTTTTCTTCTAAAATACCAGAGCAGCACAGGGAGAAATGCGGATTGGTTGTCCAGGGCCAAACATTTGCCCCGAAAACATATCTACAAGTAATGTTATATGGACTCAATGGTTATATTTGGGAATATACATGTATATATATATGCAATAATAATTAACAACTGATATAAAAAAAAGGACATGCATTTAAAGAAGAAAAGGGAGAAGTATTTGGGAAAGTTTTGAGAGAGAATAAAGAAGGACAATGGTATAATTAAAATACAATTTCAAAAATAAAAATAAAATGAAAATTAAAAAGAAGGAAGAAGTAGGTGATAAATAATTGTAATGAAGTTTTCTTAAAATGTTTAGGATTTTACTCATTTTTTTTCTCTATAGCCCTAGAGAATGAGGTAGAATGAACGAATTCATGGCACCATGAACAGGTGAGCTCAATTCCTCTCAGACACCATATCCTTTAGAAACGGTTGCCTAAGAATTCCTCATATTGAACAATGGATATAATCAGAGAGCATGTTCTACAAGAGTCATGTTTAAAACGTAAGCCGACATTGCTCGCCATGTTCAGAGAGTCCGGTTTTATCCCATGCTTTTTCAGTCA